>NC_134366.1:18284811-18587841 GCF_035582795.1 Mycteria americana | reverse complement strand
AATGAGAAAATGGCAAATGAAGATTCATTAGGAAAAAGAAGAGTAAGGAGTATGAAGGGAGAAAACATACCACTGTGTTAATTTTCTTTATTTTTAATATAAAAATATCATTTTCCCACCCAGGAATCTAGCTGTTGTGCAGGCAGGCACGTTCAGGCTTTCACTCTGGATCTAAAAAGTTTAATTGGGAGCTCTTAAAGCCTAAAATAAGGCTTTAAAAGTAAAAAGCTAAAGTCAAATGCAGCCAGGGTAAGCACTATTACACTCCAGCCCGATTGTTTTTCATTAAAAAAGCGGGGTGAAAGGGAGGGTTTCAAAGCCATATTTCAACCCTAGGCTGACACTACAGCAGTAAAATCTGATTTTGCTATGCTAGTTGGCTGTGGGTTTGGGAGCAGACCCTACATATGCGGTGTAACGTTATGATATGAATGCGTCCACACAGGATATTTTCAGAAGCCTCCCGCAGAATCTGGAGAAATGTGCCCCCCGTTCCCGCGGCCCCGCTCGCAGGAGCCAGCTCCTCTCCTGCCCCTGGGAGCCAAGCGGGCTCAGACATGGCATATGCTGCACAAAGGCCATTTAAATTACAAGGTGCTGTATTTGCAGGCAAGTGGAGGAACTTCTAAGCGAATGCCAGAACTGATTTCCAGGGTGTGTTTAGCCAGGAGTAAAGAATGGATAAGTCTGTCGGGGAGAGGAAATTCACTGTTTCTTTCACTCGCCTGTAAGATAAAGAAGAGACTGACGAATGTGATCTTTTTAAACATAGCTACTTCCATCTACTGCATGCAGTACTGGGATGTGCATAATACTTATGTCCAAATACTGAACTCCAGGTACCTAAGTTATGTCCCAAACTTATTGTGCTCTGTGCGATCACAAGCATAAAAATTCAAGCAGCTTGTAAGGAAGTGCATAAGCACATACAGGGCTCCAACAGTCAAACAGCCGTAAAAATGGCTGTAGGCTGCAGAAGAGCTTCACGGTAACCTCAGACAACTGTTGCACAACAGATCCTACAAATTAAGAGATTGCATGTGAAATTTTAAAAATTATTTAAGGAGATATATTTTATAAGGAGATACAGATATATTCATATATATACATATCTGTATCTGCTTCTATATGATGTGTGCTAAAAATGGGAATGCCTAAGCAGTCTGCCTTCCCACTAAGCGTCCTGTGAAATACAGCAGTACAATCACACATGGTATTTTCTGTGGTCACCGCCTCCCCGAAGGCGCAGCACAGACCTGCTCGAGGGCCGAGCCCGGAGCAGTAGGTGAGACCTTTCCCCGCACAACCTCAGTGCCCCATCACAGCAGCTGCAAGGCTGTTGCAGGAGGGGAACACAAGAGGATAAAATATAGTCAGATGGATTTAACAATGCCAAGTAAATCATGTTAGTCATCGACAGTATCTCTGCTTCTCCTACAGGTTTGTGTGCGGGGCTGGACGAGCTGTTTTAACCAACCTTTTCACAGATGCTACAGTACGTTCCCCAGCCTCTGGACTCCGCATTGAGAGCCCAGGCTCTCATCTTCAGCAGTGCTGAGCACTTGCAGGTGCAAATGAGGTCAACGAGAGCTGTGCTTTGAATGTATAAAGAGCCATGAAATCATGAGCATCCACAAGGTCTTAGGTATCTAAAATGACTTCAAATTGTAATTGTTCGGTGCCTCAGTTCCCCATTTGTGAAATCCTACACATCTCACATGAAGACAACTTTATTAAAGTTTGTGAAGAACCAGACGGAGCCTATCAAATGGCACGGAACAGCACATCATGAAATTAATCATCCTGTCCTCAGAGATGCTTAGCCGCGTTCACGTTAGTGCTTTGCCAGTAGAGAAGCAGCAATGAGCACCCAGTGAGGATGTGAGCTGGGTTTTGAGGCTTCTTTCAAACTGGGTTAGTTCACATACATCAGAAAAGTATCTCTTTTCTCATCTAGATGGAAATGTGATGGGAACCCCTTTATTCAGCATCCTGAGGATTACAGGAACCTACACAGAAAGCTGTAGTCGCACACCTCCCTGACCACATGCAGAATAACCAGCAGAAAGAAACGGTGCTGAGTGAACTGCAGGGGGAATAGCTGCCCATGGATTATTCTCACCTCCAATTGCAGAAAAAATTATTTTAGTGTTTCAGTGCCTTTTTTTTGAGTCACGTTTTTAGTTCTGCTCCCTTTGCTTCCCCTTGTGAAGCTGCTGCAGTCTTCACGCTCCTGCTCACCACAACTTGCACTGTTATTATTTCCATTACAGGATTTCTTCCCAAACCTAAATATTCCCAGACACCTTCTGAACAGGCCCTCAGAGATTCTAGTAAACTGGGAGGTATCTCAAAAAGGCCTGTGTTTTCAGTTTTCCTATTCACCAAGCGAGAGGCAGCACAGCAAACCAGGCAATAGGGGGAAGGCTCTTGGAGCAGAAGAACCGAGTGCCCAGAATTATTCAGGAAGTTGTACCCATTTGCCAAGAGGTTTTGAAGAAGCAGAAACACCTCCTTCTTCTCCAAACATCATCTTGTATTTACAAATGGTTTGAGTCCTAGCGCAGTGCAATTTCACTGACTCTGCAGGAGAACCTTACTTAGAAGAGCTTAAAGATGATCCTGACTATCACGGAGATTGGTGCAGTGTAATAGAGCAGCCAGACTGAGCCTGAATCCTCAAGGAGCGGCAAAACCTTAACACTGCAGATGCTCACTAATCTGCTCACTAATTGGAAGTTGTAAGAGCCCTTCACAGCGGAGTCTTTGCGTAAGACAGATGAGGCTCCTGCACTCCAAAGGAGCATGTGTGGGAGGTCCTGAAACAGTAGTAGGCCAGTATTTAACATTGCAAAGGCCTTGGATGTGAACAGCTTTTGTGGAAGAAGATGGAATCGCTCTTTTGGCAAAACACGTGAAACTGTCTGTGATAATGGGAACGAGAGCAAGGATGACTGAACAAATATTTGCACTGAATGCCTTGTCAGGACAGGGGAATTGCTACTGATACGATCTTTACTTTCAATGTTACTGCTTCTGACAGTCTTACAGACTTTGCAGATGTTTATTGGCCACTAAATCATTCTTCAAGAATGTTGGCTCCGTTCCCAAACCTGAAGAGTCTGAATGTGAAGGGGTTTGTTATTCAACACACACTGCTGCTTTTGGAGACAGTGATTTTCAAGAAACCAGCAGGGAAGCATCGTCAACTGATAACAACACGGGACTGAATTCAGACTTCTCAGCACTCAGGGCCTCAGACATGAGGCGTGCTTGAGTAAACGTGCACCACGTAGCAGGGCATCGTGTATCCACGTGGCATAGCACTCTGCCTGAGCCGCGACAGCAACGCTACGCCACGTTAATGGACCGATATCATAGCAAAGGTTGCTGCAGAGAGGCAGGGCTTACTAGCTAGCTCATCCTGACCTTGATATACTGCTTGCAGTTCTCGGCATAGCACAATTGCACGAATTTTGGGGCCTCTGGAAAACTCACTCCATGTCGCTGCAGAGATAATTACTGTTCCATTCCTCTCCTCTAACTGTAGGACACACTGCATAACAATGAGGCGTATTCAAACCCTCTGCCATTCATCCCAGGAAGAGCAGTTTGCAAAGACGCAACTGCTGAGCTGTAGAGGACCCTAAGCCACAATATTTCAAGCCAAAGAGATTTGCTTTCAAAGAGAGTATCCGAACCACTGGCAATACGCCCAGGCTGTTTCTCTGAGTGAAGATGCCGATTCTCTGAGATCATTGCAAACAGCTCTCACCTGAAAAAGCTACGCTGCCCACTGGAAACTATACCTAAATAGCAACTACGCCAAAATAGTAGTAATAATAATTGTGATAGTAATAACACATATCTTTTAAATAATGAGTGATAAGAAGTAATTCATGTCTTTCTACTTATAAAATGACAAATTATTGAAGCACCATGTATTATTACCACAGGGGAAAAATGTATTATCCAGAACTATTAAACATATTTCTCCCGAAAAGGCACTGATTACCTTGACCAGTGTAGCCCAAGTCATAATAGCAGACATGATCTAACAGCAGTTAAAGCCAATAGCCTCCTCTAAAACCTAACTGAATTGCTGGCTATCAGCCTCCAAGATCAAAGACAATGTTATCTAAAGCATCCCCTTGTAACATTTTTTCCCCAAATAGGGTGAATACTGTTTGTTTAAAAATGTGAGGTTGGCGCAGAGATAAGGTGCTTCAAAAATATGTAAGACAGGTGCAGAAGGCAATAATGTCATATTTACTATGTATTTGTTTTACATTAGCTCATATATGTTTTCCTGGAAGTCAGGAGATTTCTATTAGGGAATTCTCTCCCGCAACAGTTTGCTATATCAGACTGAAAACACACATACATATTTATGGTAAAGCCATATGGTATTTACGGTTAGATCAACTGACATACTTCAAAATATATGAATTTTGAATAATTTGAAAGATCTGTAGATCAAAAACAACTCAGAAGCTTTATCAGCATGTATAAATAACCAGTCTTCCCTCCTGTTACCATAAATCAAAAAACCCCCTTCACCCAGCAGGGTTTGCAATCAGGGGAAACTGGGCTACATATATATGCATAAAAATATGGAAAATATCTGCATTCATAGAATGCAATTCCTCACACAGATGCAGTTGGAAATCACTGTGGACTTTTTGCTCAAGGAGCAACCAAATTAACTTTATCTCAGAGTAACTCACACTTCTGTAATTTGCTTATGTGTCTTCCCTGACCTGCTTAGATGCTTTCCTAAGCGTAAGCAGCATCTGCAACAATCATGTATTTGTATAGATAGCCTTGCATCCTCATCTCCCTTTTAAGAATTAAGATCCTGAATTTCCACTTCTATAGAGAAAAGCAATGAGGCAGGAAGCCATGGTTCCAGACATAAATAACATTAATATTTTTTAGGGAATAACTATGGTGAAAAAAACTGAGATCCTTTGATTCCTCCAACACAGTCCAACTCTAGGCTTTGAGCCTTTGGATGGAGGATGAGAGGAGGACTCTCAGCAGCCACGCAAGCCAGGCAGCTACAACACAAAGGCTTTAAGCTCTGTGAACTGAAATGGTGCATGTTCTCTAATTAACTTGCTGCTATTATTAGTAGCACTTTTGTTTCCACTTTTAAAACAATAAAAGCTTTTGCTTTCATTTTGCAAGAGTTTTTACTTTCTACTTTTGCCCTTGAGCCAAAGCTTTCCCGTAGAGCAACAGCCTGTACATCACAGTTTGCGAAGTTTATGGAGACCTGCAAAGCAGACGCAGCAAATCCCACGTGTGGACAACGCCTGCTTTCCTCACCACTCTCCTTCTGCAACAGCTGGCAAACAGACTCTGCACCACCAGCAATCGTTGTATTTGAGGGTACGGATTCATCAGGGCACACAAAGCGCTCACACAACCTGCCTAGTTGGCTGCCACCAACCGTTTTACTTCAGATGAACAAACCAGCAAGGTGTTGGCAAAATCAGCCCCTCGGAGCACTGCTGAGAGAGTGGCTCACCCACAGGCAGGACTCGCCTAGCACTGACATACACCACCAATGCCAACCGCAATTCAAGGTTAAGCATATCTTTTTAAAATACTCTCCTGATAGCGCTTCCTAGGCAACTACCATCTCAGGTAGGAGCATCTTGAAGGGCTGCTCAACGCACCCTGAAGGCTGTTGACCACCCATAGCCCCCGTCCGCAGCCAGGCTCTCCCCTTCCTCTCGCAACTTGAACAGAGCCGGCTGCTGCAAGCTGTTATAACTCAAGGCACGTCCTGCTTGATGGTCCTAAGCTTTGCAATTAGTACCTGCTTTGCACCCTCCAAACACCCAGAGGCCCACTCCATGGGCTTAGATGACACCTGGCACATTCTGGTTTTATTTTTATTTTTACAAGCCTCATTAGCCTTTGTGGTGAAGCAGAAATCCCAGAATAAGAACCAGGACGATGACACTGTGAGTGTCTGCACCCTTAGTCCCCACAGAGGAGCTGCCCAAAGGAAACAACAAAGTGTCTAAAAACCCTGGCATCAAGGTCTTTTCCAGATTATTTTGGTTAATGTTAAGAAGCCGTGTTGCTCAGCCAGGCCTGGGAGCAGCATCTCCTGCTTTGTTTCTGAAATCTGCATTTCGGTACAGAGAACAAAGTATAGGAACATATAGGAATGTATAGGCATATCCACTGTTTGCAATTCGCAATTAAAACAGCTGCTGAGTCATTTTGTCCTCTTTTCTGTCATCTTCTTCCTCTTCCACCTCCTCCCCATTTCCAACTGCATCCTCATTTTACTTTTGCTACTATTATAGGGGAAGAGAAAACTGAAGCAAGAAGAGATTTCTGCTGTGGTTCTTTCAAAAAACATCCAAGACTACCTGCTGGGATGGTACTTGGCTTGCAAAGTCAAAGCCATGCTGTAGCAACCCATCAAGTACAAGGTGCTGTGTATGCTTGGCTGCTGGCATTAAACTATTGTTGCTGCAAGACTTTGTTAGAAATTTGCTGCCCAAAAAAAGGCAGATTGGGAAGTATGACTTGTGGATATGGGGCACAAGGACTTTGGGAAAGTTTCGCCGGCCACAATGCTGTGCACATGTCCTACCCCTGAATTTGGTGCGTAAGCTGGTTTGTATACAGCACTTAAAATGAAAAAAATATCCCTTCAAAAGAAGTGCCTTGAAACAGATATTGGCCATGGATGAGACTCACTTGCTGTAATTACTGAAAGACAAATTTTTGAGCAAGACGACTATTTGACTTCCGTCCAAAGCCTCTTCAAGACTCCAGATGCTGCAGCCTTTAAAATAAGAGAGCAAAATGTTTTCTTGTTCAAATGATTGGTATATGTAAAAGCAGAAAATTCGCATATTAGAACTAAGGTTTGAATTGTACTCCTGTTTGTCAATAAAATCAGACTACTTTCTTTTTGTGTCTCAGAGAAAAATAGAATCTGCAGAAAATGTTTAGTAGGACACTACATTTTAGAAAAATGGGCAAAATTTATAAATGGAAGTACTACTTTTTCAAGGATGATGAAAACAGTATCTAGATATGTAGTAGTATAAAATCTACTGCCTAAACGCTACATTTACTTGCACAGCACATTTTAAAAGAAAGGCAGTTATATTTCAAGGAAACAATATAAAATTTTCTCTGATTATATAATGAAGCTTCAGATGAGTTTACAGCTCTTTCTCTAGCTGTTGTTCTTGTTCTCAGAGATACGTGCAAGACACGTTCCTTTACAAAACACTCCTACTTTCTAAGCAGCAGAAAGGATGCCCTCCTTTGGGTAAGTACACACTTTTCATTTATTTGGACAGAAAAAATATTAAAATTAAAGAGAACAAATTTCCAATCAACACTTGTTAATCTGAAACACTAAAAATTCTCCCGTATTGAAAGCAGATTGCTCTGAAGAAACGCTCATTTTCAAGGTCATAACAGCGCTGGCAAAACTCAAAAAAGTTGTAGTCCAACTTGCTTGTGTTCAGCTGTGTTTACTTAGTCTCAATTTGACAAAAGTCTGCCTCTGATTATACATAGCAGTCATCTGCCCACAGATAAATAGATATTACACAAACGTTTGGAGGGAATGACATTTGGCTACCATTATTTTTGGAATAATTTACTCTGCATCCTGAACTTAAAACACCAAAATGATTCATAATGTTTTTTGGACCCAAGTATTCCCATTTAATAAATAAATTGACCTCTATGACCTTTGTGGACTTTAAATTGTACACGTTAGCGGATTAAAAAAAGGCAATTTATTGTTAAATGTTCTGTATGCCTGGGAAAGGTGGATTTATACAGAATTGAGACCAAAGCCAGCGCACATCTGGCGCACTCACCGCAGCAGGTCAGAGCCCAGCACCTGCCCTGCAGAGGGCTCAGGGTGCTGCTGGAGAGGGGGCTCGAACCTGGCTCCGCATGACAGCCCACCCCATCGCAACCTGCAAGCAAATGTACGCTGCTCCGCTCTCCGCAGAGCATGCACCTGCAGTTAAAGCCCACACTAGCAGAAAACCTAACGGCAGTGCCTGAAATACAAATGGTTTTCTATTTCACATGTACCTATTTCAGATGTAAACTTAATTTCTGCCTATTATTTGTAGGAGGAAAAATGCATACATATTGGATGCCAAACTGAAATTTTGCCTTATCCGAGGCAGGTAGTTGTTTCATGACAGTTACAAAACAGCTTATATTTTAAAGCAGACCTGCAGTGTTTCTCCAAGTGGATAGAAATTTTGTCCAGTTAAAGGCATTACTTAGCCTAAGGCATTTGGTGTTATAAATTATCCAGGAATAAGGTAAAAACTTATAAATGAATTATAGTCCCTACTCCCATTCCTTCCTTCTTCCTAATTCTCTCCCCTTTAAGGCCCTGTCAGCTCCCCGACATCAACTACCCCAAACAGCGCTTCCATGTCAAGCACTGGAAGTATCGAGGGCAATTCAAAGTCCATGAGGGATATTGTTACTGCTGTACATTTGAAGTGGAAGATGTTTCCAGAGTATGCTGATAGGTGGAAGAATAAAACCTAGACCAGACAGAGGGTCAGACAGATTAGTTTCTGTAAAGTTAGCATGCTTTCAAAAACGTCTTTTCAATTAGAATACCAAAGTTAAGAAAGCCTCTGATGCAATAGGAACCATATGTGTTTGACATATCCAGCTTCTCTATCTTTGACATCTAAATATTCAGTTTAAGGAAAATTAAGACATTCGTTTACAAAGAACTAGTTTATGTGTTTACAAGACTAAGCTGAATGTTTTTAGATGGAACGATTATATACTCATCATTTCCCCTCATTTTCCCTTGTTTCAGGAAGGAATATTACGGTGAGGAAGGAATGTGTTTTTGATGTGGACAGCTGGAGGTACAGAAAACAGATTTCCATCACGTGGAACAAATGCAGCAAATTTCTTCTCTACAGGTTGTTTTCTTACAGAGACTACGATTCATACTCTCGGAGACTATGTATTAGGACCTCATTACACTGTGATGCAAAGCCCCACTCATTCAGAAGCGTGCTAACAATTGCGACCCAAAGAAGAGTTAATTCAGATGGAATCCAGGAAAATGAGGCAGCACAGAAACCTCATCAGCAGTCCAATCACATGACAACATGCGAGGCATCTCCAAAGCCACTGCCTGCCAAAAAAAGAAAGGCTGCTGCAAGAAAAATACTTTCACAGCTTGATATCTGGGTCTTGTGACTGCTATCCAAACAAGGAGTAAAAGTGGTACTATATAATGTGGCAGGGTAAACAAAACCACCCACTCGTCATCACCAATCATGTTTTTAATTCAGATAAATTCTGTTTCTTTAAAAAATGATGGGGGAAAAAGAAACAAAACCTTTTGTTGAACTTGAAAATTATATGTATAATCTGATCTGGCATGACATATTTTAGGTTCATATATATCATGAACTATATAGGAATGCATGATTTGCCATGCAGCATCAGACTATTGGTCCATCCTGGGTGATGTCCTTTCTATGCTACTGACTGATGCTCATCTCAGAGGAGCACAAAGACGTTGGCCTCAGCCAACTATGCAATAGGTTAAGAAGATTTTCTGCCTGCAACATACTGACGATGACTTGAAAAATTTTCAAACAGGAGATCTGATCTGCAAAATTTACAGAAAGGAGTAGACCTGGGAGAAGTTCAAACTTTCAGGAACGCTGGGTCAGAGAAGCCTCCACATTTGGCCAAACTGTCTTACAGTAGCCTGAACACTAGTTACAGTTTTCAAAACAGGTCTTGGTGAGATTCGCCAAAGTCTGGGTTGGGTACAATTAAGCCAAAGCATTAAAACTCTTCTATACTTTTGTGTCTAGCTTGGTCAGGGATTGAGAATGCACCAAGAAACTGGAAAATTAATAACTACAAACCACACACAAACAGACATGCCCCCCCCACACCACTGCCACCAGAACTAGAGTATTTCCCAGTCCCAGACTAAGTTCTGGTTTCTCCCTTGGTTGTGAGCAACAGTTTGGATTAATTTGCTTTGTATTCTAAGCAAGGTCATACCCTTTTCTGGAAGTGTATTTGCTCTTAGCCTGTGTAACATGGAAAAAAATGCCAAGACATAGTAATTAGATTCAAAGGTGCCTTCCAAGAAGAGTGGTAAAATATGTATCTTGAATGCTTATCCACCCTTGTTTGTCAAACACTTTGAGAGGGAGAAATGTCAAACTTATTTTGAATTGTGAAAAATGCTAATATCTCTTACGCTTCCCTAATTTATCCCATTTACACTCCAGATTCCTACCAGTATTTCCATCATATCTGCTTCCCCAATATTTTCTCTTCTTACCTTCATACCTTTGATCTTTTTTCTCTCCTCTTCCTTCCCCTCTATTGCTCTCCCCTTTCCTCTTCCTTTTTGTTCTTGTCCTCAATTCTGCATTCCCCTTTCCTCGTCCCCTCTCAGCACTCTCCTCTCTTTACAATCTTCCAAAAGTTTCTGTTCTTTATTTTCCCACCTGTATTTACTTCCTGGCTGTGAGCTTTCCTTTTTCCCTTCATCCCCTTCCTTTCTTCTATCTTTTCACTCCTAGAGCTAAAACGATACTCCAGCCATAGCCTACCTGAAAAGCGAGGTACATCTTTTAAGTCCATTGTCAGTACTAAAGGGATGGAAAGTGTCTCAAAAAGAGGTAAATGACTATTCCAGTCACTGCCCCGGACAAACAAGTGTAGCTTCCATTGACAGCTGGAGGAGTTCAGCGCCCGAGTCAAGTTATTCCCCATTTGCTACCAGTCATTGTTTTGCGTGGGAGTCCTGCTATAGCAATCTGTCCCCACACCAGGGCACGGAGAGACAGACAGAATTTCTTGCAGTGGCCGCAGGGTGTTGGTGATGAGAAAACCAACTCAGATAATGTAAGTCCTTTCTTCACTCTTAACTGAGAATGGCACCTAACATAAGCAAAAACTTTGTTGAAACTTAAAACACCAAGAAAGAGGTCTGTATAAATATGGAGACAGTTATGCACCGCTTCACCCCCTGCATTCTGCTGGATCTCTAAGAAAATACTAAAACATCGCAAGAAAAGTTCCTTGTATAGCATGCATCGTGTAATTAATATCACAACTAATGGAAATCTCTGTCTTGGCTTCAAGTGAAGTGGTTTAACATCCTGTGAAAGGACAGAATTACACCACACAAGCAATTAGGTCAAGAGGATAAAAAGACTAAGAAGCATTGATTCTCTGAACTTCTTGAGATCTGCCCGTCAAAACAGTAAATATTTGCTTTCCAAGATGAAACAAGCTAATAGAAACATGCACTAGAAATCATCTTTATGGCCAACGGTGCAGAGAAAATACTGGGGAACACTTTAGTTTTTCACGGTGAATGTATCACCCCTGTAACACCCCCCAGTCGAAAGCCCAGCTCCCCCCTCCAGCTGGTGCTGCCTGGGCAAGCTAGAGCTGTCTATGCACGGCCCAATCCAACTTGCACATCCAATCTTTCAAAGTTTTATCTGTTTTCTTTGTCTCTCTCCTTTTATATTGCTTCTGGTGGTTTTCTGTGTGTGCTTTTGCTGCTGCTCGCTTCCCACCCTTACCGCTCTCCAACTGCTTGCCGGGCAGGCACAGCAATTCCATGTAAGGAATGCGGGGAAGAGAAGCATTCCTTGATTTTTCTGTGCACAGTAACTTGCACGACATTTGATCATACACAGAGATTAAGTCATTCATGAATAGGGCCCAAAGGGAGGAACAACTCCAGAAAAACAACCCTCCTCACTGGTAGTGCAGCATCCAGGACTCCACAGTCATTACTGCCACACTTACAGTTCGTAGCCGATCTGGCAAAGCGAGGAATCCAACTGCAGGCTCTGTGGTTTAAATAAAATGTATCTACAGCAGCTTGGATCAATGTTTAAAAATGTTCCATGTTATTTTAGTCCAAGGACAAGCTTTTAAAATTAAAAGAAAACTTTGGCTTTAATTACAGATTAAAAGTGAAAGTTGTTTAAAAAGAATGCAGTTCTGAGAAGAACAGTAATAGAAATGATTTAAAATTTAAAACTCGTTCTTCTCTCTCCCAGCATGTGACAAGTCTCCTTGTAAATATTTAAAACAAAAGTTTGAAAGCGATTAATTTGTGGACAGTATTTAGGGTGCTTTGCCTTGCTGTCGTGGATCTTTGGCATAGCTCAACTTTTTCCTACATTTATGTTTTCAAGCTAAAATAAGTGTCAGATTTTGATGCGTGTTACAATGGCCAAAAAAGAACCACAACTGTAACTTCTCCCTCCTTTTCCCCTAAATTTGGTTACTACACGTGTGATGCAGCACATGTCACGACCGTATACATAAATGCAAAGGGTTTATTCCACATCAGCTACGAGCAATGTGATCCCAAAGTGGTTAGGTGCTACAGTGGAGAAGCTGCTGCTCTTGGGATGATTTTCAGCAACAATTGCCCATCTGAAAATCGTTAGTGCATAGCAGTGGATTTTCCACATGTTCATATGCTGGACAAGCAGGTTACCCTTGAAGTATGGTTCCCCAGGGGAAGAAGGAAAACCCAGAGAAAAGTATTCTATTGTCAGATCACGGTTTCGCTAGAGCCAGACAAAAATATGGTCAAGCATTCACTTGGCTGCTCTGCTGGCAAAACTATAGGGTACCGAAATGGAGACAGCTAATGAAGAAGGCAAAGAATGAAGCTCAGGAAGAAGAAGATCTTAAAGGAGTACAGATATTTTTTTCTTTTAAAAAATCAGAAATAGGGTTAAGTATGCAAATTTAATGACTTTCATATTACTGACCTTTATTTTTATAAGGCCAAAAAGGTTTAGAAGTGGTAGTGTTTTCCCAATAAAGTGTCTCATCTTTTAATTCAGCTGTGTTTGAAGCACCAAGGAGAAAGTATTGAAGGAGCCTAAATAAAAAAGGGTATGAATATAACTAGGCAGTATTTGATATTTAATGCCCCATTAATCGATAATTTGGCTTGAAGGAGGAAGAAAGTTGGCAAAAGGGAATGGAATTCTTTAGCTCCTTGTTTTACTTAAGAAAAATTCCCAATGGGCTTCACTTAAACAAAGAACTTCAGTTTTCCACTGGAAAGACAAAAAGAAAATCTTGGTCTAGCATGTCCTGCCACATGCTTTAACTACACAGTAAAAGAGTATGTACTTGGATCCCAGGCACATTTCAAAAGTGTAGTATTTATTAGCTGCTCCATTGCCAAGTTCCACTATTATCATTTTATTATAACTAAGGTATATTTTTACTAACTAAATTATATTTAGGTCTTTAGTTTAAGCATTTGAAGGTCTCAGAGTGTCACGTACAGATGACATACAATATATCACAGAAATTTGTTGATTTCCTCCCTCCTCCTCTCCTCTATAAACAGTTACCCTATATCTGTGGTCTCAGGGCATTTGACTTTCCTAAACCTGTAATCCAGCTGTAAAGATAGGCGGGAGCCGAATGAGCAAAATCCTCGGATGGAGCGGAGCTCGCCAAGGATGAAGGTGAGCCCTGTTACCGGATAACCCACGGCACACACATCCCTCGCACGCCAAGGGGCAGCGCAAACCCACCTCTCCCCGCTACCCCCTTCAGACACCTTGCTCACCTTCGCCCAGCTCACCCAGACCTGGCTTTCTGCCGAGACCTGCTCCCAGCTGGGGCCGCGGGCTTGTTTTTCATATGCAGGTGTTGCATGGTGGGACGCAGCCTCTCCATGGGCGAGGGTGGGCAGGGGCCAGCAGCTCAAGCCAAGTTGCCCCAGCAGAGCCACATCCCACACCCCCCATTAAAGGATTTTTGGTCCTGGGGGGTGCATGGAGCTGCTGCCCAGAGGCTGTTGGGATGGGACAGAAAGAGGATGTGGCCACAAGGCAGGAGAGGGTTTTGGTAGGCTCACATCGGACTGGGTGTTGCTGCTGCTCTGGGCAGGGAAGGGGCGTCTTGGAGCGGCCACGACACCCGCAGAGGGATGACAGAGCTCCTCAAACCTCAGCAAGTGCAGCAGTACCGTGGGGCTGCATAAAGCCTTTATTTTTCCTATTTTGTGCAAGGAATGAAGGAAGAGCCGTACCCAAGTATGAGCACTTACATTCTCTGAGGGTCACAGTCTTTGATCTGTGAGCAAAGATCCCACTGAAAGCAGCTGGAGTTCACCAAATGAAGTTTGGAAAGCTTTGCAAACACATGAACACTGTGTGTCAAACCATGTAGCGTGCTTTGGGGCCAAAACACTCAAAAACCAGACCAGATCTTGGCACATTGGATTTTTGCTTTGTCCAACATCAAGCACTTCCAAAGCCTTGGTTTTAAAACATCTGAGTGCCTGTCCATCAATTATCAGGTGAAGCTAAAGGCACTTTGAGTCAGACATCAGATGTAATTATTAGCCCCTTTTGAAGTAACAGGGCAGAGAACCAGGGATGTGAATCTGTGAGTGAGTTGAATGAGGTACAGAGGACTGAGAAATATTAATGACCTTTTCTCTATATAGATCCACAGCAAATGTAACAAACACAAATTAATGCTTATGTGCGCGTGTAGCCAGGAGACATCATCGCTCACAGTCTCATTAGACGAGGAGTGAAAACAGCAGCAGAAATGCTGAGAGACAGTACTAAAAGGAAAACAGGCTTATAAAGATGCCTGCCATTTTTATTCATTTAAAATGTTTAAACAAGCATTTCTTTACTTTGGTTTAGCCAGCAAAAAAGGCCTTTGCATAAAACAAAGGATCGCTGGGATCAATACCTGCAGGTCAGCCTCGTCTTCTCTGCTGACCTCCATGAACAGGATTTTGGGCTTTGGTGGGCAAGCTGGAGTAAGCATTCCAGCGAGGTATGGGATTTGGAAGGGACATATCTCATCGTTCATGGATAATGCAATTGGGTGCCTCTTTTCCTCTACCTTTGCAAAGTTCACTGCCGTGGTGAACTACTGCACAGCTCTGAGCTGAAGGCGTAAGTACAGCAAAAGGCAATGCAGCAGGCTTGAATTCCACAGATATCATAATAGAGCACTGAGGAAATACGGGTACATGTGTGTGTATATATACATATATATATGAAAGATTGTATGGTTTACAAATACCGCTACAGTCTCTGGAGCTGACCAGAGCAGGACAGCTTTTGGGGGGGTTCTCCCCACTTCAGAAGTGTCTCTAAACATCCAGTACTACTGAGATTCAACAAGTAGGAAGCCCATAACAATTGCAATTCTGGTATTGCGGACAGGGAAGGGCCTCGAGCTTCACCCAGCACCCGTGCTCCCCCAGCTGACATCAGCCTCACAGGCTACTCTGGGCTCTTACTGACGCTGCTTTTGCTGCCGGCACAAACAGTGCTACAGCCACCCAGAGCTTTCCCTGATAAAGGATCAAAGGCCACTGCCTTCTGGAGGATGCTCCTATTTGAAGACGATCCCGGAGAAATGAATTAGCAATGCAGTAACCAACAGCTACACCAGCTAAACAACATGAGAGGGAGAAAAGCAGGACAATGAATTTTAGTGTGTCCGTGTAATGGGCAATCCAGCAGCCCTCCTGTGCAAAGCTGCCATAAATACTCGGGAGCAGACCATGTAATTTGCACCCCAACTCCCCGAGCAGCCGGTGGTTCAGGTTCCCCACGGCTTAGCCCACAACGGGGCAAAGCCAGACCCTGCTCCATGGGGTGGGAAGAGCACTTAGAAGAGCAGGGACCTGGGATGAAAGTCTCCCTGAAGTCAACGCCCGAGACAAATTCTCCAGCACACCAAGATCTCATTAAAACTGCCCACAGTGTCTAGTCCACAAAGTACAACTAGTGCAAGGAGAGCAATCCTGCTGCTGTTTTGCAATGCATTACAAAATACCTTGGCTAGCAGAAAGAATTTGAGGCAATTTGCTCCTGAAGAGCCAGGCCGTGAAAAGCCTTCATTTTTCCAGCAAACTGGATTTAAGTTGACAAATAGTAACTGAGAGAAAAAAAGCCTGACAAAGTAAAGGGGAGATGGAGAAACCGACAACATTTAACTTGATCTTCGATGGTGTAAATCTGTCAATACCCACAAATGACCACAAGGCCATATGCCAGTTTTTACTCTGAGATACCGTAACTAAGACATTTGGCTGGTACCTCACATTGGAAAGAAAGTTTTTACATTTAGAAATGTAAAACATTGTAACATTTAAGGAATTTTGGCTACAGCTCACTAGCCAGCCTTCCCCCAGCTTCAGCTAAGGGATTATTTTGAATGTTGCTTTGCTTTTCATGCATCTGTTGCCTAAATCAATGTGGAGGCATGAGGGAGGGACTGAAAATTGGCCCTAGAAATAGCGGTATATTTTAGTGTCATAACTGAGAGTCTTGGCAATCCCTGTTAACTTGAAATGTCAGTGCCATACCAAACGATCTGGTCATCATAACCTCAACTTCTGGCCATCAGTGAAAGAACAGAGATAGAGTCTCCAACATCAGGTTTCAAGGCCACTGTGAAAAATTAAGGAAAACACATTTCATGGCCTGTTGGAATTTCACTTTACCTATTTTTGTGTGTTTCTTTTCAGCTGTTCCAGCTCTAGCTGTTTATCTGATCTCTTTCTGTTTGAATTTTTACTTTTTCCAGATTTTCTACAATGCAGTTTACTTCTCCAACTTACTTTCCTGCTTTAAACTCCTGCCCTTTTTTTGTAGCTCACATAAAACTCACTTACATTATACAAGTCTTCTGCATGCTTTGACTGTTAGGACATATTTCTCCTTTAACAGATCTAAAGTGGCTATCCGATGCCGATTTAATGCCATGAAGCATGAAAGACCTCAAATGGTCTTCAGTAATCACTGATAATTTCCACATCTGCCTCTTGTATGTCATATCCCAATTTTTAAGTTTGGAGTGAAGAGGATTAAATAAAACTGAATCAAACTCTGCTTTTCTGGTTTTGGATAATTAGAAATTGAACTTCTTTACAGACGACGATGAGGGATGTTTTTCTGGAACAGGTGTTTTCATGAGCGTTCCCCTTCCTCCATCAAGATGGCAAAAATCTCATACACAAACAATACCCACAGGTTGCCCACATTTTCCGAATACAGTCAAGGAGTTTTCCGAGTGGCCGGGTATAAACTCATCCGCAGCCTAACATTAGTCCATGTAAAGATCCCTTCAATCTATTTCTCAAATTGTGCCAAAACCCTCCCGAAAGCTTCTCTGTGAATACACATGGAAGATCAGAAGTCTGGTCTCGCTAAACTGCTTTCATCGTTATGTTTCTGGTATTCACATTATGGACAAATGACCTAAAAATTTTCAGTTAAACACATAAAGGAGTTTTTTTAAGTTACAGAATTACTTTCAAAAACCACAAACCTGCAAAGGGAAATAGGATTTGCTGGATCAGATAAGATTACTAGTCTTTCTGGTCAGGCACGTTCAGTGTATAGCTTTTTAGAAAAGAAAATTAAAATGAGAAGAAGTGATGGTGAATGAAACTAATTTTGCAGTTTGATACTGAATCAGTTTTGAAGATATTTTAAGAAGAATCCAGTCAATCAAAAATCCCACTCAAAAGAAAACAATCTGGTTTTTTTATTTCCCTATTTTTTCCTATTACGATCAATAGATAAATTCTACTGTTCGCACGAGTGTGAATACAATTTCTTACACTACCTGGGAGTGATCAAACCCTGCTTTGGAGCAAGACCCGGCAGAGTTTCAAGCGTTTGCCACCCACATAAAAATACTGCCACGGTAAGGAAAACGCATGAGCCTGTGCAGGTAAGCCAACACAGAAAACCCCAAAACATTTTATTTATTTACAGCTGTATGACTGAATACAAACAAGCTGCTTTCCACTAGTCTCACCACGGGCATAAAATATTTCAAACTCCAGGACTACTGAGAAGCTCACAGTTTTATTCAGCAGTCATCATCCTCCAAATTTACAAGCCTAACTCAGATGGTTATTACTGGGATGTACCTGCTTAAATCCCTTCCACAGATGGGAGAACGAACACTGCCCATGCCAAGTTTCAGTCTGGATTGAATTTTTACAGCTGGGTCATAAATTTGTGCATTAAAAGGGTTCTAATGGAAACACAGATACAGCCTTAACTACAGCAACATGAACAGCAGCACTGTAACACTGCGCGGGGGACAGTCCGCGCTACAAGCAGAATCTACCAGGACGTTACCCAAAGTCACGTTATTTCTCCCCAGCAGCAGAAGGAGGCTGGGACACACAGGAACCCCACGCCAGGTATGAAGTTTCAATTCAGACATTTTTCCAGAAAGAAGTGAAACTTTTATGGGCTCACCATTCCTTTAAATTTACTGCTGCAGAATGTGAAAAGTCCAGCCCTCATCCCCCTCCTGCTACTACCCCGTCCCGCCTGCGCCTGACTTTCCTGTACCCCGTCCCCTCCTGGTCACACTTTGCTGCACTGCACATAGATTAGTGTGTTAGTAAGTGTCACCGAAGACAGTGGTTACTCGTGAAGGAGATGATAGATTTTATATCTAGCAGTAGATATAAACTAGATATAAAACTAGATATACTACTGATTTTATATCAAGTAGTTCACTGGCCAAAAAGGTAGGGTTTTGTCCCTGTAATTTCTCTTTCTCCTCCACGCAGGTGCCACGGGCAGATGTCTCGGTGCAGGGGCAGAGCCAGCTGGAGATCCACGTGAGCCCCGAGGAGCAGAACGGGCACATTTCAGTGTCAGAGCCTACGCAAGTCTTGCTTGCAACCCAGCGCCAGGGTGATCCGCCTCCAACCACAGCTTTGCACTCAAAAGCACTTTCCAATCAGTGATATACAAAGCTAAGTGTGTGATTTCAAAACCACTCCTGATGGAGTGACAGCACACGTCTCTGTGTTTCTGTCTTTGCAAATACTCTTGTGTTTTGTTCCTCTTTTTCTCTCTTTCATGTTTAAAATCATGCCATATTTTTCATGTTCATTGGCCTACCTCCCCTCTGTGGCACAAACAGCTGATAATCACATTTTGCTGCTGGGTTTCCCGGGTAGGAGAGACAGCAGACATACCCTCCTTCGTGCCCCCAAAGCATATCGGGGGAAAGCTGCCGTGGCAGGGTCCCTCCGCGTGCACACCAACGCAGCGCAGGGCGGCCAGGCTACGGGGACGACCACGGGATGCAAACCAGCGCTCCTGCCCGATGCCGCACCGCTCCGTCCCCAGCTGCTGCAGCAGGGCTGCAGCGCCCAGGGCTTTCCGCTGCTCCGCTCCAGCTGCTGCATTTCCCCGTTACCGCGTCCCGTTATCTCCCCCGAACCCTCCTCTGCCCCCCTCGTTTGAGTAGTGCTTCCTTTTGCAACGCGTGCAACCGCTCACAGCGGCAGTGGCTGCAGCCGGCCGGTGTTTGCAAGGCTGAGGATCCCCTGAACGGGTGCAAAAGCCACGCCAGCTGACGTGCTGCAAGGCAGCGTGGAAGCCTGATGTTTCTGCTGTAAGAGATCTGCACAGAAATTTGGCTACCGGGGAAAATGCTCAGGCAGTAGACAGGGAGAAGGAATCACATCCATTTCACTAAATCAGTTTTCCCAAGCTGTAGTTTCACACAGTCTTTAAATACTCCTTAAATTAACTGCTAATTTTCTTACTAATTTCCCCATTATATTCATTACTAGCCATGCAGTCCACAGCTAAAACTGGAAAACAGTCTGATTTATGATCATGTGCTTTTCCATGCACATAATTTCCTGAAACATTCACATTTGGGCTGGCCCCAGGTTTTAAGACCAAGCATAATTCTGAAGACATTTTGAACAATGGGAAAATGGGGATAAATATTTCTTTCTCTTTGAACACACACCTTCACTAAATGAATGAGGCCCAAGGCTTGCCAGGGAACAGCCCTTGCCGAGGCCTGGAGCATTGGCTAACTCTAAAGAGGAGTATTAAAATATATAGTTGTTAGCGATTGGTGACAGCACCATACATTTTTCCTGCTGTGTCTGACAGAGGTCTTGGGCAAGCGCAGGGGTCTGCTGCTTTTTTGGCCGCTGCTGCGAATATTTGCATTGGGGAAATTTTAATGGTCTCAGAGAAACAGAGGCGGGCTGCTGTACCGGCACGGGCAGCAGCAACCTGTGGCCATGGAAACATGGCTGATCCCCTGATTTTTTTGGTGTCTCTGATTTTTTGGTCAGATGTTGTCATCTTTTCCATTTCAAATCATCCATGCAAGAACATCTCATTCTCTGCGATGATAAAGCTGTCAGGAGTCCTGAGACGTGCTGCCCTGAATTAAGCTGACTTGAAGAAAATCCTCTGCAGCCAAACAACTGGCTCGAGCTAGTTTTTACTGAAGTACGCAGAAAATTTGCCATGACATCAACAGAAGCAAAACCAGCAGAGGTGCACACGCACCTCCACTGCTCCGTGGTGTCTCCACAGCAATTACACCTGAATTATATCCACGAACATGCTGCTATTAGAAGCACATCTGACCTGCACATAGCCCAGTCTCCAGAATCTTTAATAGTTTGGGTTTAAAAAAAAAAAAGCCCCAAACATTCATAGCCATTTTCATCTGAAAACAAACAGATAAAACAAGGATGCACAGTGTTTGCACCCAGCACCTGTGAGAAAACAAGTACTCTCTTTTCCCACAAAACTGACCATTAAAAGCAGGGAGTGGAGAGAAATGGCTCAGAAAAATGAACACTGCCAGGAGCCGCTTCCCCTCCCAGCGGGGCTGGCTCCAGGCAAAGCCCTCCCCTGCCCACCGGCAGCCCCTGGGTGCCCAGGCTTTTGGGAGGGTGCTCTGCCCCCGGCGCCATCCATGCTCCCAGCCCAGCCAGCGCTCTCTTCCTCCGTTCCCCCACCTGAGAGAGGTTGAAACTGCTGCCTTTCCACAAAAAAGATTCCGTTTTGATCAAGCACTGTTTTCCAGGGTCATGTGGAAATAATCCGGACCCATTCCCCTTGCAGCTCAAACACTGAGAAACCGAGAAACTAAAGGGAATTGAAAAACAGCTTATTTGATTTTTGCTGTTCAAACTGAAGAAATGCAAAAAGTGAACAACCAACTTACTTAACTAGCGGGGAGCGCGCAGGATCTTTAAAATTCTCAAGCTTGAGCTATCACATCTGGTATATTAAACCTGACACTGTCCCTGTAGTAAAGCCGTTTCCTTTTAATCTTTCTTTACAAAAAACAACAGAACAGCAAATTAAACGCAATCCTCTCCTCAATTCTCAATTCCGTGCTATTTCAGTGTTGACGAATCAGGTCATGTAATAATAAAATTCCTGCAGAAATATGATCTTAACTGTGTAACCTTCAAATTGCAGTTATGCTGCTGTGTGCATTTAATACTGTACTTGACATTCCCCTTTTCCATTTCACTTCTGGATGACATTAGGATTTGCAACAAGGACCTCCTTCAGCTGTCCCAGGTTACCATTTATTTTAAAGTATCCCCAAGGTCTCCAGCACCGTTTAGATCAAACTTGCAAAAGTCACTGGTACTAGCGGTTTTTGCGGGTCCCTCGAGTTGTTTCTGAAAACAGGTTCCATTGTGTTCATATTATGCTTTTAAATTTTATAGCTCATTTTTAAATTACATGTTAATTTCTAAAAATGTTAAATTGCGAGGAAAAGTTGGCAAGGACCACACAAAATCACAGCACTGTTCTGCAGCTTGTGTGTGTCTCTCTATAGTACTTATGTGCATGGCTATACCCTTACATTTAAGTGCTCTGTATGAATGTGGGCCTAATCCTGCAGCGTGCCGAGGGTCTCATCAGAGGTGCTCAGTATGCTGCAATAAACGACCCAGGATCATGCTTCATAAATCACAAACTTTGCAGGATCCGAATGAAAGAAAGAAAGGAAGGCGAGAGGAAAGAAAAAGGCAGTAGTAATGAAAACATCAGAAACAGAGCACACTCCTGAGTATAAACGTCTAAAAATAGAGATCAAACATCTTCAAAAATCAACCAGTCATTCAAGAGTTTTTTTAAAAGCCACCCTCCTTCCCAGGCCTGCAAGTCTTTAGTTTCCTCACTATTTTTATTTGTTCTGGCTTTTCTACTGTGCTAAGTAACATATAAAGTGAAATCAATGAAAATCTGCCTACAGAAAGAAGTTAGAAAACTCCCTGTCCTGCCATTTCATCTCTCTTTCTCTCATTTTAAGTTTTGCTTTTGTTCACCAAACGCAGCTCACCAGACAGCGATATCCCAGCAAGTTGGGATTTTTCATTTCCTTCTGCGATAACGATGCAGAACGTTTTGTTCCCGCAGGTGACTGACGATAGGGTACTCGCAGAGCAGTGCAGCGTGATTACAGAAAAAGTCAGCATTTTAGTGATCTGTAAACCAAAGGCCGACGTTGCCGCTTTAGATTTACGTCCAGCCTCACTATAAACATTATTAGATCTTTTCCTTATAGATTTCTGGAGCGCTTGTTGCAGTCGGACTGTTGTTTCTGCGTGCGTTTGTACAACAAATACAGATAGGCAAGTCTGGTTTTAGTTATTCCTGTCACACAGCAAACTTGCTGTGAATGACGGCGTGCCAAGGAGTTAATGAAAACTTGTTCTCCAACATGGGTTTTTAACAAAACAAAAACACTGAACCAAGCCTTTCAGTGGTCAGTTTAAGACACATATTTGACCAATTATGTATATTTATATATTATACCTGCACTAGGATTAATCCGAACTGAAATTTTCAGCCTTAAGTGAACACATACGCGTATGTCACGTTATATACATAAGCACATCAGCTTACGACAGAAACGCTTACATATGTGACATATCCGAGTACGGCTGCACTCTTTCCTGGCTGTTCCGTTCTCCCCGCGCCGGCCGCCCGCGTTGCCTCCCGCGGCGGCTCCCCGGCTCCCCGGCCACGCAAGCGGAGCGGGACAGAGCGGCCGGCGGACGTGGCAGCCCGGGCACCGCACCTGCGAGGGACCCGGCTCGGGGTTTGCTGCTCCCGCCCCAGCCCTGAAGCCGCTTCCCACCAGCTCGCACTAATCCTGCAGAGGTATAAAGCGAGGCCGCCCTCCTGACAGTCGGTTATAAAGGTTATATAGCCTGTCCTCGGTCTTTACACGGGATTTCCCAGTTGCATGAAGCTGGAGTAGCATATGGTCCCGTGTTTATAAGCATGTTAATGACTGAAATGGGAAACTGTACGACCCGTTTTCCTTATAAACTTTAAACTGCAATTTCTTGGTTTTGTCACTGGACGCTGCACTCGTACCCTGTTAATTTGGCGCAGGCTGTTGAGGCGCTTGTGGTCGTGCTGACCCTGGGCACTGGACGAGCGAAGTTGCTCTGGACACACTGATGTACCTGAAATTGGGGTCCAGCCCATAACATGAACCAGATGCGGTGAGTAAGCTTTCTACTCACGATCTGCTACAGTAAGTTGCTTTTCCAGGGAAGCACAATAAAGAATTTGCTTCAACACCAATGACTGCCTGCTGCTAGGAGCACAGCAACCTTGCCAAACGTTTCTCAAAAACAAAATGTCAATCAGTTTTCACTCTGTGCTTTTTGAAATACTACTCAAAATGTCTTCATAAACTAACACATCTAGGAGGGACTTCACAATTCTGCTTCAACCCCTTTGTGTTAAAAATTAGCTGTTTCACTTCACAAAAAATTGCAGCAGGGAGCTCCTTATAAGCGGTGATACCTCACTTAAAAATACACTTGCTGCTTTCAGGAAGGCATGAGTGGTACAGTCAGCCATACCCTGGTATTTTGCTTAACCAAAATGGATTGCAGCTATTTCTGAGAACACAGACACAGGTCTGCTACATGACTGCACTGAGAACTGCCATCCCAGGTAGTCAAATTACAGAAAAAAGACATTAAAAAAATATATGTCCTTATTTATCTCTTCCCTTCTAACAATCATTTGGATAATTTCATCTATTTGTAAATAGATTTCGTGAATGGATAATAACTTGAAAATATCTCCTTTGTTCGTGAAGGGCTCAATTCCTGCATGTTATAACATCATCAGAAAATCATTAATGGGACTATAATCTTGTAGCTGAAAAAAGCCTACTTGTACCTATTATTTCCTGAATGTGCACACACATATAGGAAGAATATACCGAATAATATGGTGTGTGCACATGATCTTTTCCTTTCTATCAGCAGGCTACTGCCTGTCTGCTTTGGAAGTTTAAAAAGAATAAAACTATATCATGAGAGCTGCTAGTGTGTCCTCATCAAAGGCCATAGCACTTCAAAACATTAACAAAGATATTTAAGAACTGACTTAAATATGATCTCAAGAGGAGTTCCAGGAATGTCAGTTATGAACTTTAAGGACAAATATACTGGTTTTTAGTCATTCCAGCCCAGCCTGTGAACTCACACGGTTACAGTGTGCCTGTCTCGGCCTTCTCATTAAAGACCGTATTTTTTAGTGCAGCTTGAAACTTGGCAAGAAGAACTTAATCCAGTAGCAAATTTATTACAATTTTTTAAAAGTCATTGTGTCCATTTTTAAGTTATGGTATAAAAGTACAGAAAAAACAGAAGTTTACGTATCTGAGCTGCTGCATCTGTTCTTGAGTAACTTTTCACTTAAAAATAAAACTTGGCAGACAATATGCCCATAATGCGGACCAAATGCATTTGGTATGTTGAAAAAAAAAGCTAAATGAACAGAGAGAGTTAATTTTGAAACTTAGTCATTGTGCATGCACTATTCTTGCTCCCCACGAGAACCCGTTCCTCTGTGGGGCCCCCACTCCCCCCTCAGTCATCCCCTCAAGACCTGCAGGCACCAACGTCCTCCTACCCCTACCAGAGCATTCAGCCTCCTGAAATCCTTGTGGCCCCACCACAGGGACAAAAAATCACACGGAATGGGCCAGGAAAGAGAGAGCAAAGGCTGCAAACCTGAGAGGTTACAAAGACGAGGCGCACCTGAACCTGCCTGCCAGGGAAGCCAAGGGGAACCAAGTAAAACATCCAAATCTATATTAACTTTAGTGCAAAGCCCTCCGGTACTTTTCATCAATATTCATCCATCCCAAAAGCGATGCTGCCCACAGGGTGGTCCCTGGCAGAATAACCCCCGAGAAAGGCCCCGGGACAACATGAAGGGCTGCTGCGATGGGTGGAAACCCTGAGATGCTGGCAGAGACCTCCAGAGCTTGGGATGCAAAACTTATTTTTTTTCAAAGATAAGGGGACAGCCTTTGCCTTACATCCCCAAAGAAATACACAAGCTTCACAAGAGGAGCCTTCTAGCACTCCCTGCCCACAGGGACCTGAGTAGGTCCTGTTCTTGCCCTGATTTACAGCAATTTACTGGCATGAACCAGGCAACCCCATGTGCCTTCCTCTGACCGGCAACACAACGGATGATATAAATCATGCTTTTACGTTTTTATTGATAAGATTAAAATAATAAATTATGTGTAACCCTTCAAAAAAACCATTAAGCCAAGATATTTAATGGCCAAGTCTGTGGCCCCTTAGCTCAGTGCGCCGTGTCTGGAGAGTGATGCAGAAATTGGTCTAAACTAATCCCTGCATTCCTAAGAGATGCATGAGCACCAAAAGGCCATGCCCCGGAGCAGGCACTCTGAGGACAGAAAAGATGCTGTACAAGAGGGGAGGGTGTTCATGTGCGCTCCATTGGGGGGCATGCGGCTCAGGTAAGGGCCACAAACAGCCACCTTGAAATTTCAAAGCCCTCCTTGTCCTCCCAGCTGGGGCCATGGAGTACTTCAGTCCTGCTCTAGTCCTCCCTTATTGTAACAGAATGCTCAAGATTTTTCTCCTTCTTTAGGCTTGTCTTAGTGCTGACAAAAATGGCCTGTAAGTGTCATTTCAAAAATCAGCCCCATAGCTCCATTCAAAAAGCAAACCAGCTTCATTAGCGGTCAGTAACAGCGTGTAACTTCAATACTGCTGACAGAACTTCTCCAGTGAATGAGAGGGTGGACAGGAGTTAACCACTCTCATACAAGAGGACGGACAGGAGTGATCTACTCTCATAAAAGGCACAATCAGGTGACACTCATTCCAGGTGACACCATCCACCAAAGCCGGCTGTATGAGAAATGACACAGAAAGAATCCCTTACCTGTCCGGTAGACAAAATTGCCTTCTGTCTCTGATGATGACGGAGACACCAATTCCTCCTCAAATTCATTGGAACTAAATGAACCAGAGTGATTCCTTTGCCTTGTTTTTTCCATCATAGCTGCATTAGTAGCCATGACATGTCTCAATGAGTCATTTAGGTAACGATTCAATAAGCTGCTTTTGTATTTGGGGGGTGACACGTAATCCTCATTGGCACTTGTTTCTGGTCTCACTCCTGTTTTTATTACTGAACTTTCAGTTTTAATCACAGTGTGATGAACTGGTTTGTTATATCCCCCTTCATTCATATGGTTTCTTGGAGGATTTTCTCCATCTGAAAACAAAGGAAGAAAGATACAGTATTGCATCAAATACCTAATATTTAACAAGACGCCTTCTCTACATGTTTTAAATTGTTATAAATATAACTAAACCTAGACAAGTAATTTTAGACTTCAGCATTAGACGATGATTTTCATTTTCTTCTGTTCACACATTGCTCACAGTAGTTCCCAGGGTTCTCAGATGTTCCAGCTATTCCAAATTAATTAACTATAGAAAACAGTGTCTGGGTCTAATTTGTTCATGAGCAATACAAGGCAGGTAGGAAAAAACTACGACGTGCCCTAAATCAATTATAAACATTTCAAAATCTCAGTGAGTAAGCTGAATTCTTACTGTCATAACTTGAAATGTGCTTCTCCTGAGTACTATGACATATTTAAGCGTATTTGCTTGAACTGTACTCTTTTAATTGCCCTGCAACCAATCTTTTAAAGGGAAGTGCAAACCAAAGAAATGTGAGTACAAACTGAAATCAGAACAAAGAGAATTGAAACTGAGTACAAATTGAAACATATTCTTCTAAAAATTCACAGATACATTTCTGACAATGTTCTGCAGCATTTGTTCCTGTCGATGTATCTCCATGTCACAATCGACTAAAAATAGTACATAATTAACACAAATGTTCTATTAAAAAATATAGGGTGCTACTTAAAAAATTCCTACATGTGTTCATTTGGATAAGAAAGAGAATTTCAGTGCACCTTTTAAGGAAAATGTTTGCTGGTAAAATACATGAAATAAGTAACAGTAATATTCAGTTTACCATATAATAAGCCCCACTGAAGTTAATCAGATTCTCTTGTTAATGATGTGATACTGCTATAGTCCTTCCATCAAGGAAAGTACCAGTCAAGAGATTTCTCATTTCGTTAAACCAACAAATGTAATCAATTTTTTCCTTTAATGCACATCAAAGCAATAGGCTTGTAGAATCTAATGAACTAACAATTATCTTTCTAGTAACAATGCTATACGAAACAGGCAAATAACATGCAACCAGCCTGTCACCCTGATTAACCTACACAATCCTGCTTTGCAAGGCTGCATAGCAGTTGGGAACCAAAACTGGCACCTAATTCACAAAAAGTAAAGGCGGATCTACTGAGGGCGTTTTGTGAGAAATTAGAGCTAACGCAGGGTATCTGATACTTTATAAATATATTTTAATCAGTTTAAAATTGATAAAAAGAGTGTCAACAAACCTTCAGAGCATGAGTCATCACTGCTCACGCTGAGTCGTTCAGCATTTCCTTGAACGTACTTGTTGTACAGTTTTATTCGTAAAGCCCAGCTAAGGTCTGGTTGCCTGACAGTATTCTTCAGGCGACGTCTTGCATTGGCAAACCAGTTTGATACCTGCATACAAATGAATGTATTAGTTTCCCTTGAAAATGATGCAAATAAACAAATCTAACCCATATAGTTTTGATGAGGTTTATGTGTATCCTAATAAAATGGCAAACAAGGGAAACATGAACAGGAGTCCATGAAACTATCAACGAGCAGAGCAGGAACCTCAGACAAGAAGGCAGGTTCAGGCTTTCCACCCTTTCCAAGTGTTAGCAAACCCTCATTGTTAACAAGGTTTTAATTAAGGTGTCCCAAAATAGAAATTTTATATCCATCTTTCTTTTTTTTTAAAGATAACACCCTGAACTTTCAATACAAATCTTCACCACATTACTAACTTCCTAAATGAAAACTAATAGCTAATGTTAGGTAATTTGCCTTTGATGTTTAGGTAGGCTACAATAAGGCTGTTGAATAGGAAAAGCCATTCTGAATTTGGTTATATAAAAGCCCAAATTCTCCCTCGTGCCTTATGAGTACTCTGACAGCTAGTGGGTATCAGGAAAGTCTTACTCAGAATATAATCTGCCTTGAGTCACTGCAGAAATCAACTATTTGCTCTACCGAGCAGCAGCTTTTATGAACTCTTTCTGTTACGGAAACCCTAAAAAGCAGTGAAGATGCAGATTCCTCACACAGGGACTAGTAAACGAGACTGGCTTGTCTTTGTTCTTAGCTGCAGAGCATTTTCTAGTTTGACATTGCAAAACGGATACACGCTAGTATCCTTCTGGCATACAGGGTCACCACAAAGTCAGGCTCAAACACAAGGACTTCACAGTGCTTTAGGTACCAAAGCAGCAAAAGGGCACGGTATAGTCTTCTGTGCCCGCACTGCTAATCAAACCACCAAACGGGATGCATGTACTTGCAGCGACTTTGCATGAAAGCATACCTCAGAAAATGCTGGCCTTGATTCTACTGTAACTTAAAAATATATAAAATAGGAAATACTCATACTGATAGAGTGACCTTACCATAACCTTACTACGAGCAAGAGCAGAGGCAAGCTACCTACACTCTAACAATATTTGTTTAATGATAAATCAGGTCTTAAAAATGCTATTTACTCCTTGCAGGAGTAAGTGTATTTTGACATGACCTCTGCAAGAAGGAGGCAGAGTAGCATTACTTGCAAAGGAGAATGTGAAGAATGTCGGGAGACGCTACAGCCCCACTCACATCTTTGTGTTGTGAAAGTGCACACAGAGGAAGCTGAGACTACTGCGGTCATATTCTGACCTGGGAACAATCGTACCATTTAATTTATGTTAACCTGCAAAGCAAGTTAACACATGTTTTATCAATACATGCAACCCCACCTACTAGAGAGCCAAACTGTAGACCTCAGTGTTGGATTTTGGCCCTAGTTTTGTCATGTGTCTATTGTAGCTAAGGTTGTATAAACTGCACAGAAGTATTTGGCCAATTATTCTGGATTGATAATCTCTTCTAGGGTGATTACGAGAAAAATAAACACTATCTGCTTAAAAGAAAAACAAAACTTCCGTTCAGAGTCCCACCCAGAACTTAGCAGTGGCACCTTAAGCCTATCACTTTGATTTTACTTAAAAGCACATTTACTTGAAACAGGGTTCCACCAAAAATACAGCGAGCCCCGGATCAGCACTCCGATGCCAAACACATAACTTTACAAACCATGTAGTTTGCTATGACAGGTCAGAAGACCAAAACTGCAGCTGGCAGAGAAGAGTAAGTAATTTTCATTCTCTTCCAAGGCTACTTGTTTATATTCATCATATTGACACAGCAATCATTATAGTAAACCAGAAAGGGTGGGCTGGAATCCATCCACTTTCTAACACCACTAACAAACTCACTCCAGACTGCTCAGCTGAAGCTGTGGTCACCTGGCTGCGGCATGATTTAGTGTAACTCTGAAATCAAGTATGTAACAACAGAGGTGGATCAATCCAGGGCCCCACTGAATATTATAGCAGTTACTGCAACATCTTACAAAACTGACAGCTTTCCAACATCTCACTAGAAAGAGGTTCATTATGCGCCATTTCATTACATATTGAAATATTTCATCAGTGAAGTGCCATCTACAGAAAAGAAAGATAGGGTAGTATTAGTGTGACTCATACATAAAAGCAATTAAATTTAGCAGGAGTGATTTTTGCATGGTACTCTTGGTTTATTTTGGGCTCATTCTTCCCATGCCAAAGCTTCGCTTTCTGCATATCAATATGAGAAGATGAGTCATATTTTAAGTCATCTGTTATGAGAGGAGGAAATAGTAGTATTTGATCATTATGAAAGAACCTTAAGTCAGCATTTACAAGAGGAGCTTTCTGCTAAAGCACAAAACAGCAAACTGTCACTCCAGAAACTCTTCTCCCAAATGCAATTACAACAAGGCCCATTACAGCTGAAGGCAAATCCACTGAAGAGATTTTTAAGTTAGGTCTACAGTGTGGTGTCTTGGGGTACTTTCCTCCTCTCAGGCACTGGTGTACGTTGCTGGAAAATCTTGATCTTTAAGATGTCAAGAGATTCAACATCTCTCACACTCTTCAGTCCTGGACAACCTGGAGGTGTGTGGACTGGAAGAGGCTGCATGGCCACAGGCTGTACCAGACAGCACGCTCACCCAGAGCTCCAGCCACCCGCTGGGTTATTACGGGGTGTTCCTGGCTCCTTTAAAGCCCAGGACAGTTTTGTCACTAATTTCAACCAGCCTCAAATGTTACCTTGTGTATCCATGTGGTCTTTAAAAAGCTGCACGCCTACTGCTGTAGGTCCCACCCACTACAAGTGCCTCTTTGCACCACACTTACTTAAGCTATTACAAAAAGACACAACCTAAGCTGCCAAAAGCCAGCCATCCTTTACAATGGCCCCAAGTTACACTACTGTGACCACCAAAAAGAATACAAAAACCCAGAACAATGATTTACATACAAGCCAGTGGGAAAATCTTTGTCTCAGAAACCTCCCAAAGAACTAAGTATCTTGGAAAAATGCATGATGAAACTCACTACCCATGTAAAGTAACAATCATGTAGTTCTTCAAGAAGTAAAAAGACAAAACCCAAGGAGAACGATAATAGATGTGCTTTCCAGCATTCATATTTTACAGCAGCTCAGTCATTTCCAAAGAGCATCAGGTACTTATATCAGCATCATGAAATACCGACCCTCTGGCTTTGCTTCTGAAGAGACTCTTCAATTTTATTGTAATTTGTGCTGCTTCACTGCTTAAGAGTGGCCAAAGTTTCAGAAAAGGAACAGAACTCAAGCGATTCTCCTCCTCCAGTAATCCAGATATGCCTTTATGAATCTGAATACTATTAAATCTGTAGCAGCACATGACCAATACATTAATCCTAGTATTGCAAAAACCTTCTCTTCAACAATACGGCCATTCATATTTCTTTCTGGAAGGAATATACAGCCATTTTTCTTTTTTATTTCAGAAGAATGTCTAAACCAAAATTTAAAATAAAATAAATCAAGCACTGTGGTAATACTACAAATGAAAATGTAGCATATTAATAGCATATTAATAGGACAAATTATTAGATTCTGAATTGGAATCTAATTGGAGTAAAACATAAAATGCCTTTTCAAACTATATTGCTTTTTTGGTTTCCTGCTTTGGCAGTTGGGGAACTAAAACACTTTGGACTGTTGGACCGAAAGCTGCAATAACATTTGCCTCGAGGACTCCCGAAGACCTTGTTGGCCTGCTCAGGAGTAAGTCAGCCCAGAATTTGCCCCAGGTTTTGCTACTACTTATTAAGAAACAAGATGATTTATGATTCCTGCGAAATACTACCTCCTTGAAAGAGTTTGACTTTCCTTCTGCAGTGCTGTCGGACATGCAGCTGGATGCTGTCCCACTGCACCTAGGAACAGGGGATTAGCTGAAGTATTAGTGAGTAGAATAAATGAATTTAAAATCGGCCAACTGCGTGACAGCAAAACTAATAATAAAGTTGTGGAAGATTTGACATGCAGATACTGTCCTAATAATAACACTAGAAAACCAGGCTGGATGTTCACCTCCTTGTCTCACAGAAGGATTGGTTTTATTTATTTTTATTTATTTATTGGATATTATTATCCAATTTATTTATTGGATGGTACACACTGGAATAAGGTTCATTAGATGAAAGAAAAGCACATGGAAATGAGTTACAGCTATATTATCAATATTACTGTGACGAACATCATCTTCCAGGCAGCTGCTGAAGACCTTTTCCAAGGTTGGCAGTCAGATGAAAAAAACCCAACCATTCATTCCCTAAATGGCATTTTGGCGGAAACTCAAAGGGATTTTCAACAGTATCTTTTGCCTTCCCTAGGGCTTCCAACGACAAGGCGTCAGCACACGAGGGATGCTGGGACGAGGTAATAGCTGTCAGCAGACAACAGCCTCCACAGGATTGGAAAGCTGTGGGGGCAAGTGTATGGTCCCACCAAGAGCAAACACTGCGGGACAGCACTGAGAAATGGAAGAAGAGTAGGAAATAGGAGACAGGGCAGCGAACGTGAAGGCGTGTAACCCGGAGAAACCATCATGCACTGATTCCTGGTTCTCCAACAATGTCTGGTGTTACTAGATTAGAAAAGCAATCACAGGAGACCCTGGTTGATGCTTTTGCAAAGTGCCTCTCCTGGGACAGAAGCAAAGCTTTCCAACAGATACCGCAGCCCAGTCCTGGGCCTGCTCTTGGTTATACCACTCAGCTGAAAGAGCACAGCCTTCGGGGAAGCTATTTCAGATGTACCCAGCGTGACTGAGATCACAGCCTGGCGCTTTCTCTCTCGCTCTCAGAGAACAAGAATTTTGATCTGGATTACAGTCTTGTTCTTTCTGGGCATCTGAAAAGTAGATGTGGGGTGTGTGTTGTTTTTTTCTTCTAGGCTCAAGAATTACTGCTGGTGCCAGCCATATGTATTTACCTCTCGTACAGATGCTATCGTATTCCTGGATTAAAAGAGCATTGCACCCAAATGATGGAAGAAACATCTGGGGTTTCTTTTTGATGGTGTGCTTCTGTAAATGAAGATAGATGTGCTGGTTTGCACAGCTCTTTCAACTATTAGAGTTCATAGGAATAAGGCTGGTCAAATTCAGCTTCAGCGTAAATCCAGTAGAGTCACAAGGGTCTAACAGAGATAAATGTAGCCCTCCCTGATTCTTTTAAATTTTATTCTACACCTTACGTAGATCGTAAAAGTCTATGGAGAAGTGGCCATGGCTCACTTGATGCTTTTATAGAGGCTAACACAGCATAGTCCCATCAGGATTTATCAAAGCTGCCACAAGAGAAATACCGCAAAAACCCACCAGTTTTTTTCCCTTATCTGTTCATTCCGAGGCATTTATAAAAGAACAGGAGAAGAACTCCTCAAGATGTCATTAACATGAATGTCTCCCAACATGTACTCTGGATGAATGTTTTAAATCTCATGTAAAAATACAGGAATATTCTAAAAGCCATAGTCCAATAAACTACTCCTATTGAATTGTGGCATTGAATGGATAGTGTTTATGTAATTGTATTTTCAAAAGTCTGAGCAAACCTTTCATGTATATTTTTTAAAAGCAAGAGAAGTTGTTTTAACTATATCTTCCAGTTATAACTGGCATTTTCTGAGACAGTAATATTATTTTTGTCAAAGCTATAGTGTTTTTTCTAGTGCAGTAGTTTCACAGTGAGGTACAAAAGTGTAGAAGTTTCCCATTTTGCTGTTACTAGGACCGAAGTTCATAGCACTGGCTTTTTTGAGGGAGTACTCAAAATAATAATGCTGAATTACCACCTTCTTTTTCTAATGCTTCATGTTATTTTGATATCTGCACATCCCTCGCAAAGTGACACATAATGTGTTAGGCAGAGTGCTGAGGACCCGCTCCTGCAAACACGTTTCATTTTATGCACCTAGCAGTAGCTCCCAGTAAGGAAATTAGATTATTCACAATGCATAAATCTTTGCAGCATCCAGACCTGAGATAGCATCACTCAGCAACCAAGAGCATTTAACCACATATTTCAATAGAGTGCCAGATGGCAAAGAGAACAAAGAAGTAAGATTTATAAACATTTGCAGCCAACTTTATACCTCTTGCTGCAACACAACCGCCAGTCATTTCAGGGGAGTTTTACCTGAGAGCAAAACAATTACTCCCCATGTCTAATTACCCTGTCATGATAATTCCTGCAAGACTGTGAAGCACAGTCACCGCACGCTGAGCTGCTGCACGCAGTGTGCATGGTAACACGAATGTCTGTGCAACAGGTGATGATTATTATCAGAACAATAAAACCGTGTCCATTCTAGCCCGTTTTCAAAAGGGAAAAGAGCAGCTCCCTACAACTTCCTCAACAACTCCTACTCTGTGCTGCAATCTCCCATCACTGATTTTTTCTTACCTAAAGATTTTTAAAGACTAAACAAAAATATTTCCACTGTGTTTATGAATGAGATTAAAGGATGGGGACATCTTTTCCTGGGAGGGAAAGCAGACACCTTTTGCCGATTGCCTTTAGCACTTCCCTGGCCAGGATAGCCCAGATGTGGGAATTCCTGTCTGGGGGATACAGCCCTGCTGGAGGGGGAGCCCTGGGGAGGGAAGGATGAGCACAGGAGCCCTGGCCTCGCTGGCTGCACCGATGCCTCCCCCGATGCCCAGCGCCTTGCTCGGCTCACAGAGGGGCTTTGGCTGACGGCCGACCCTGTCCCTCCCGTCCATGAAACGCCCCAGAGCAGCCGCCGCAGGTGGGGGAAGGGGGATCCCTTACCTGCACCAGGGTCATCTGGGAGCCGAGGGCCAGCAGGATCTTCTCGGTCTTGGTGGGGTAGGGGTTGTCGCGGTGCTTGTAGAGCCACTGCTTGAGCGGCCGCGCCATGTCCTGCAGCGCCTGCCGCTTGTGCCGCACCTTCCCGCCGCTCTGCCGCGCCCTGCCGCGGAGAAGGGGCGCTCAGGAGGGCGGCGGGGCGCCGAGCTCCCCTGCGCGGCCGCCGCCGCGGGTGCGGGAGGCGCGCAGGGACGCGCTCCGGCCGCGGGGCGCCCAGCCCGGGGGCAGCCTGCTCGGGGGTGCCCCGACCCTGCCGGGGCCTGTCCCTGCCCGCGGCGGTGCGCCCTGCCGGGGGGAGCCGAGCCCCGTGCCCGCGGGGTTGCTCGGGGGCCTTCCACGGCCGCAACCCTCGCCCCGGGCCGGCTGCTCAGGGGAAGGCGATGCCCGCAGCTCCCCCAGACTCCCCAGTCGAGGGTCCGGGGGAGCGGACCGAGAGGGGAGGGCTCGGGGCCGGCTTCTCCCGCCCCGGGCGCTGGCCGTGATGATGCCGCGGGCCCGGGCGGCTCCACGGCGGGGACTTCAGCGGGGTCAGGGCTCCGCCGGTGCGGGCTTTGAGCGTCCCGATGCTTTCGGTGCTCGGCATCTGCCAGGCGTGCGGTCGGTCTGTTCCCAGAGGGGCTTTCCAGAGGGGCCCGAGCCCGCCTCGCACGGCCCCGGCCGCGCACCCCAGTGCAGCGCAGCCGGGAGAACAGGGCTGCGGTGCGGGCTGCCCCCGGGGCCAACCGAGCCTGCCCCCAGCCCGAATTTATTTGCCAGTTATATTCGGAGATACCCGCGGCATCGCGCACCTCCCGGGTCATTTCCCTGCTCGGAGCCGGCGGCGAGGAGCGCTCTCGGGGGAGCGGGCGTGCCGCTCCCCAACGCCGCCGGCAGCGACGCGAAGCAGCCCCCAAAGCTCCACGCCTGCCGGGGAAAACGGTGAAACCGGGGGGAATGAAACTCAGCTCCCCTTAAAAAAATAAAAAAAAAAATAAAAAGGTGTTTGTTTGTAAAAAACGGTCGAAAATAAAAAGCGAGTGAAAAAAACGGGGTAATCAGAAGGAAAACCCAGAGGCGGGCTGCGGCCGGTGAGCGCCCGGCGGGCAGCGCTGTGCGGGGCGGCGCGGAGGCTCCGGGAGGCGGCGGCTCCCGGCGGCGGCGGCAGGGGGCGCCACGGGGCCGTGCCGTGCCGCGCCGCGCCGGGCCGAGCCGTGCCGTGCCGGGCCGTGCCGAGCAGTGCCGGGCCGAGCCGTGCCATGCCGGGCCGAGCCGGGCCGTGCCGGGCCGAGCAGTGCCGGGCCGAGCCGGTCCATGCCGGGCCGGGTCGTGCCGAGCCGTGCCGAGCTGAGCCGTGCCAGGACGTGCCGGGCCGTGCCGCGCCGTGCCGAGCTCCGGGCGTTCCTTCGTCCAGGGCTCCCTCGGCAACCCCACTCCGCCGCGATCGGCTGCTAATAACATTTCGATGAAACATAACCTGCGTCCTACCAACCAGCACCGCCGTTAGAAGTACGAGCTGATGCAATCGTTAAGGTGGAAATTCGGCAGTAAAAACAGCTCCTCGGGATTTTTCGGTTTCGGTGCCTCCTGACTGTGCTCCTTAGTCTGTACGCTGTAAAGCTGACCCGAAATGTCTGGTCCGCGCTCGCCAGTTCAACACTGCGAGCTAGGGCTGACAACCCGCCGGAGCTAACACGGCCTCTCATCACCTCCTATTTCACCTGTTCCAGCACAAAAAAAATCAGCCGCTGACGGCTCAGCCTCAGCTGCCTTTTTAGCAAAACCGATCCTAACATCACCCTACCCAGCGCTTTGACTGGCAGCGACCTAGTCCGTTTTAAATCCCATCCCACGGTATGCACCGACAACATCGCTCCTTCCCGTCCGCTCGCTCAGCGCGCCGCAAGCCAGCCGGGACGGCGGAACAAGTGCCGGGGGCCGCGCAGCGCCCGCCCGCCCGCCTCAGCCCCGGCCGCGAACCGGCTGCCCCGGCCCCGCCGGCGGGGTCGGTCCCGCGGCCGCCCCGTCCCGCAGGTCTCACACGTTCCGCCTCTGTTTTGGGGGTTGTAATTACGTGAAGCGCCCGACCAAACCGGACGAGCCCCGGTTTCCCCGGTTTGTTTTTGTTTGGAGGCAGAGAGGGGGAGGTCGGACACCGCAGGACAGGAGCGCTCTGTCTGGCACATTCCAGCCCAATCGCAGCCTCTGCATCACCTATTACCGGAATTTCCCACCGTAGCTGTGGAACGGGAGTCCCAGAGAGCACGGACCCGGGGCCGCGGGGGAGGACCCATCTAGAAACCCATCTCGCAACCCCAAACCGGCTACGCGGCAGCCGGGAGCGCCGGCAGCAACGCGCAGGGCCGCCCCGCGGAGCCGGTGCGCGGCGCGGAGACGAGCGCACGGCATACCCCGTCCGCCGGTTGCGCAGGCTGAGGCTCTCCTTGATGGACGGGCTGTCGGGGAGCAGCACCTCGGCGTGGTGCGGCCCCTCCACCACCCCCACGTAGGGCCGGCCGCTCCGCTCCCGCTCCTTGGCGTCCTCCTCGAAAAGCACCTGGCCGCTGAGCTTGCTGAAGACGATGGTGTTCATGGTGGGGGGCTGGGGGCCGCCGTCGGGCTGGCCGCCGGCTCCGAGGTGCGGGGGCTCGCTCTGCGCTGCGGGGAGGCGGCAGCGGTCACCGGGCAGCCGCGCCGAACCGCCGAGACCCGCCCGGCGCGACCGGCGGGGGGGCAGCGCGGAGGCACCGGGCGCCGCCTGCCCACCCACGGGGGGGGGGGGGGGGGGGCAGCCCGCCCCTCCCACGGCCCGGCCCGCTCCCACGGCCCCCCCACCCGAGCCCGGTCCGCTCCCGCGGCCCCCTCGGCCCGGCCCGCTCCCACGGCCCGGCCCGCTCCCACTCGCACCTCGCCGCCAGCCTCCGCCGCGCTCCGCGCTCCGGGTCGCAATAGTTCGGAGCGCGGGTTTTCTGTTGGGTTTGGTGCTCCTCGCTCGCTCGCTCGCTCGCTCCCGCTCTCTCTCTCCTTTTTTTTCCCCTTTCCCTTCCCCTCCCCTCCCCCGGAATGATTTTCCCCTTCCCCCTCCCCAAACGGGGAGGGAAACAAATTGTTTTTAACGACCACCAAATGCGCAGAGCCGGCGCCCGGAGGCACAGCCGCCGCGCAGCCACTCACGCTGTCGGGACCGCCGCTCCCCGTCCCCGGGGGGGGGCACCGCCGGCCCGGAGACCCCGGCAGCCCCGGCAAGGGCACGGGCCCCGCCCGGGCAGCGCGGCGTGGGGGGCGGTGCGTGGAGGGGCGGTAGGAGCCCAGCGAGGGGCAGCCGAGGGGACGGCAGTGCACGGCTGGGCAGTCTCCGGTGCGCACGGGGGGGTCCCCCGGGGAAGGCGGCTGAGGACACCGGCTGGCCTCACGCTGCCCGCGGGAGAGACCCCCGTCGGGGGCGCGGGGCACAGCCGGCGCGGCGGCGGCCGTGCTGGCAGTTGCAGCCCTGCGCCGCTCATTAACGCCGGCGTTTAATGAAGCCGGACCAGGAAACATCCCCTCCGCCCCTCTTCTCCGTCTCCTCTTGTCTCCCCCCCCCCCCTTTACAGGCCTTATAAATTAGACCGCAGCCCAAGCCGGGAGACAGCCCGCTCCCTTAAGCATCCTCGGCGCGGCCGGCGCGCTCCCGCGGAGAGGCGATGCTCGGTCGCCGGCGAGGTCTGCGGGTGCCGCCGGCCCGCTCCCACCGATGTGCCCCGGCCCCCCCGGCTCCCCCTGCCCCGCCGCTCCACACCCCCCGCACTCCCCGCCGCCCTGCGGCGCAGCCAGCCCGGCCCCGGTCCCGGCCCCGCCGGGCTTAACATTTCTGTTACTGTGCGCAGAAACGAAGAAGATGGCCACAGTCAATATTTACAAGGATGTAATTCAGACGTTATTTGACCGCCGCGGGTGAACGGGGAGCAGCCGTCTGCGCCCGCGGGCCCGGCGGGACGTGCGCAGCGCGGACCCCCGGGCGCGCAACCCCCGCGCCCTCCACGGCACCTCGCTTCCCCGTGGGCTCCCTGTCCCCGTCATTGTCCCCGCAAGCGTGACCCCAGAGGACCTGAGCCTGCACAGCCGCTACCGGCTTTATCCCTTCCCCTCCCCATCACCCTGGCCTCGTCCCCTCCCGCCCTCCCGGGCCGGAGAGGCACCGCGGAGGGGGTACGCGGTGCTCCGCGGCCCTCGGCGCTGGGGCGGCGGGCACAGGCGGGCTGGGGGCCGCCGCCTTCCCGGCCCCGGAGCCGCGGCAGGGGCAGGTACCTGCTGCGGGCCCGGCCTCTCCGGTCCGCGGCGGGGCACGGCGGCGGCGGCTCCTGCCCCCGGGCACCCCCGCCCGCCCGCCGTGTCCCCCGTCACGGGCTCTGTCGCACCGTCCCTGCCCCGCCGACTTGCCCCCCCCCCCCCCCCGCGCACCCCTCCCTCACGGACGCGTGACGTCACGGCCGCTCTCTGCGACATCACACAGCCACACGCGCTGGGGAAGGGGGTCCCTGGAAGAGGGGCGACCTGGCGTCGGGGATCACCGACCCCATTGCAATTTCTCCGGTTGCTGAAGGGGACCAGGAGGGAGGATGGGGCAGGGCAATGCGCTGCAGACACCCCATCGTTCAGGGAGAAAAATCGCTAGCCCCAGGCTGGGAAAAAACCCCACAAACAACTTGCTGCCAGTCCCCGGCTGGGAAAACAAAGGATAGAAACGGGATAAATGACCGTGGGAGCGCTTCTGGGCAGCTCATGCACCCCACACTTCCACAGGCCTGTGGGCAAAGCCGGGTTCGAGGCTCCCCCACAGTACCTGCCCTGGCCAGAGCACTCAGAAACAGCTGGGGGGAAGGGGGGCACACGGGGACACCGTGGGACGAGTGTCTCATGTTAGTCTGTGCTAACATGCTTATTAGGGGCTTGCTACAAAACACGCAGCTCCAATCATTGCCATGCCCAGCTGAACTGTTTATGGCCTGGGAAGTATTGTTGTAATTATATTACAGCAAAAAGAGACTGAGAAAGTGACAGGCTTGATCAAAAACAACCTCCTGAGGGCTCCTGCTCACTCCAGCGAAATGGGAAGGTGATCTCAACCGTTTGCAGCCTCATAGAAGCATTTGCCCTGTTGTCTTCCCATTCCCCTCTCCCAGCCCCTCTGGCACGGCAGGGGTGACCCCTCTGGCAAGGCAGGCGCAGGCTCTGACCCCCAGCTCCCGAGGGGAGGCACGGACGGGACACGGCACGTTTCTGTGGGCCCTGCAGGCTGAGGCAGCCTCTGGAGCCGGGTCAGTCCATGCACTGGCAGGGCACAGAGCAGGTGCCCTCAGAAGAGCCTCCCCTCCTGCCTGCCCTCCGTGGTGGGATGGATGCTCATTCCCTGCATGGTGGCTCAGGAGGAACCGGGAAGGCAAAGATAATCCTCCCCTGTGTCTTCTGATGATGGTGCCATTTGGGCATGGGCTTGGGGATCATAGTGTGCACTTGCAGGGTAGGTGGCTGTCCTCAAGGACATCCGTGGTCCCCAGGAGCGGTGGGGGTGTGCACTGCCCACCTGCCTGCCTGTCAGAGCCGGGCAGGGTATGGGCAGCCAGGGCAGCGGGTTGCTGAGGGCCTAGCAGATCCCACTTCTGCACCCAGAATAAATCACAGCAACAAGAGCTGAGGGCAGAAATCAGCATTTGGAAAGCGGCTCTGGAAAAAACCAAAAGTCTATGCGGGGCAGGCACTGCCAAGCGCGGCAAGGCAGCGGCAGGAGCAGTTGGCACCGCGGCGCCTTACAAGCCTCTAAAGCAGCGAGATCTCCCAAATCATCACATGTAAATCTCACACACACCCGCCCCCTCCATATTTTATTACTTAGATCACAGTTGAAAAGCTTAAATGAAAACAGGGTTTCTATTTCCAGAGCTTGTTTAACATCGTGAATGTGATACAAATTGTGGGCTTCATGTTTTTAATTAAGGTTACGTACCCAGCCGTGCACGGAAAAGTAAGTCAATAGCTGCTGGCCACATACCGCGGCCCACAGCCGGCTCCCCTGAGGATGGTGCAGCGCCAGCTGATGGGAGCACCGGGGCTCCCATGTGTCCCGCAGTGGGGCGTGGGCCTGGGGTGCAGGGGAAGTTGGGGCACCTGGGGCTGGAGCTGTAAGAAGCTCCTCGCTGGTCCTTGCAACACCCTTCTCCCAGCCCTTGCCCACGTGCCCAGCCGCAGACAGCCGGCAGGCTGGGCTGGCATGCCAGAAAGTGGCAGCAAGGCACCTTTCCAAGGGATATCGTGCAGAAAGAGCCTAAAAGTGGTGCTCTGGGGCCTAATCTGTCTTACTGGAGGAGCCAGGAAAAAATCAACCATGCTGTCAGGCTGAGAGGACAATTTGCTCCCAAGTCTGTGAGTGATGGAGCTGCCCAGTGCCAGCCCCACTCCAGCCAGCGGAGGGGCTGCAGCCCGAGCCTGGCTGTCCGTGGTGGGTGGCCACCTCGCCGAGCCTGGCTGGCACTGCCGGGCAGGCTGGAGCGCTGCTCTGCCTGCTCCCCCTTCCCTGGCCAGGAGCAGGGGGCAATCTGAAGCCAGTTTGGTAGAGCCCTGTCTACGCTCCTAAATACAGTCCCTGTTTCTGGTTTGCACTCCCAGCAAAATGTTGCTTTTGTCCTTTGCTTCATGCTCTGGTTATTTTTTACATGCTTTCAGCGTGTATTTCCTTGGTGTTGCATTCTCACAGCTCCCTCCTCTAGCTGCAGATTCCTTCGCAGTAAACATGTATGTTTGAAATGCAAAGAATTTCCTCACATCCCTGGTACACTCTGTGTTATGGCATGCTGGATGGCTAAATAACTACGGCCATGTATGTTGAAGGGCCTGAGAAGTCAGGTAGGTGAGAAATTGTTTAGGATTATATAAAATGAGGTGTTACCTACACTGCAAAATAGCCACACTCTCAGGGAGAGCAGCTGCAGAGACCTGTTGCCATCTATGGCAGCAGCTGGGTCAGCGCTGAGCAACGTCCTGAGGAACATGTAGACAAGGATGAACCTGCTTCACCAAGTTGGCTGAAATGGTGCCTCAAGGGGTTTGCTCTGCTTCTGCGGGCAGCCAGAGCTGGCAGAGCTGCAGCCTTAGCAGGGGCTCTTCCTGCTCAGCCTGGCAGCCCCCAAAGCACTGGAGTGAAATAAAGTAGAGGTGAAGTTGAATGTCATAACATGGGGTGTTAAATATAATTCTAAGGAAGGAACAAGAACTGTCCCCTTTGAACATTTCGCAGGACCGATGCCTAGAATAGCCCCTGACTTAGAGCAAGGGGGGCTCAGTGCTCCATCCTTGGGAGCAGCAGGGTCATCATACTGGGCATACGACATCTAAGGGGGGAGATAATTACGTTGGTCTACTAGAAAGCAAAGATAGGCTCTGAAGTTGCCACCTAATTACAGGCCTTTTTGCATGCAAAAAGCTATGGAGAAATGAGCTTTGGAAGGTTTCTCAGCAGCAGTGAAGGAGCACCTGAAAGATAAAATATGTGCTTATTTCTCTTTATGGGTATTTGGTTTGGAGGAGTTGGTAAGAGGGTGTGCTGAAATGGAAACGTGTGTGCAGGCAGCAAACACACCAACATCATATGTGACCATCCCTAAAGCAGCTCTGCTGGTGGTGCTGTGGCTGGTGGTGCTGGTGGTGCTGCGGCAGGTAATACTGTCAAACCACAGGGCCAAAGACTCTGGGGAGCAAGGAGGGCAACAACAGCAAGAAGGTGAAATGGGGAGGTTGTCAAGAGGACACCCTGAAGGCTGGCAGATGTGACCATTAACCAAACCCTGGTTTCACTTCCAGGTCCAGCAAGACTAGACTGAAGCAAAATGACAGACTGTAGCTCCAGCGTAGCACTCAGCGTAACTCAGATATTTCCTTACCATTTATGTCCAGGCAAGGTGTTCATTAAGGGAGCTGGTCTGCTGTCTGCAGGCCGCTGAATGCTGCAGAAAGGTGGACCAGACTTCCCCTGATGAGAAAGCCGAAAACAAGAACGGCACCAGACTCTACAAATGTTGGAGACGACCTTGTGTGAAGGTCCAGCTCTTGTCTTCCACAAAACAGGAAGGGTTGCATGTTATTTGTTTTTAGAGAAGAGTAGACTGAGGGCACGGGCTGGGTGGTAGAGCAGGCTCACATGCTACAAGACATAATAGTTTGTCATCTGTCGTCTGAGCATAGCTCAGCTCAGCGATGAAAGCCAGGGCCTGGGTTATGGCATGGCAAGGGGAAGTGGCCAGGGGGCTTCAGCTGCAGGAAGAGTTTAACCATGAAGCTGTGCCTTGAACCCAGCCTTACACATGGCAGTCAGGCGTGGGGAGAGCGAGGCCACGCTGGAGGCAGGGAGCTGGGCGAGCAAACATGGGGAGGGGGCAGGTGCCTCTTTGGGAGCTGCAGCAGGCAGTGCTGTCCCCTGTTTCTGCTGAGAAGCAAGGGGCCCTGTGGGGTGGCATCCCTGGTGACACCCTCAAACTCTGGAAAAAGCACTGGGGTTAGTGGTGGCAAAAGCCCCAGACAAACCACAGACCAAAAAAACCCCCAACCCATAGCTGTTGCTTCATCTAGGACTGTGGAGGACCCAATTCTGTTCTGCATCTTCTTAATGTGTTTTGTCCTTAGAATTAATAAACAAAAACATAACAAGATCTCCAACCAAGGGCTAGATCTCAGTTCTTTTTACTTTCATGTGAACTCCCCCCAAAGAGTCAGAAAAACAAGCTCCTGACTGGTGCTCAGGGGCTTTATTTTTTCTCACCGCTCTGTTCCACCTCCATTTTTTATTGCATTTTTTTGGATTTCCATCCCCTGGGCCATGTAAAACAAAGCATCTTCCATAGGGCCTCTGCTGCACTTCGGCTGCTGCATGCAGTGGACGCAGGGAGGAGGAGGAGGAGGGCCGCGGTGTTTGTAAGAGCCGTGTTTTCCCAGTGCCCCTTACCTCAAGCTCTGTCGGGGCTCTGTGACCAGCCACGAGGGCAAAAGGGCTCCAGAGAGGAGCTGGATGCTTTTCCTGGGAATGACAACGCTGTGCAATGCTGTGGTAATTAGGGGGAAACACGGTTAGCAGGAGAAGCTGTGCAGTTTGGTCTGGGACAGAGTCGGTGGCTCAAGACCAGGCCTTTTGGTTCATTTGCATGTGTGAGCTGTTCTCCATTTCATGGTCTTAGGACCCAGGTGGGATCTCCTGGGTGTGCCTCACCAAAGACCCCACTCGTGGCTCTTATGGCCCACCTGCTTTCTCCAGTTCTCTGCCCTCCTTAGAGTCAAGCTGGGTGGGTTGCTCCAGTCTGCACCATCCCTCCTCTGCTGCTCGTTTTCGCTTAATCCCAAGGAGTACAAAGCCAGAGACTCAAGCCTTACGTATGTACGAGTCCCTTTTTCTGTACAAAGAGGAGTTGAAACCTCCCAAAAGAGGCTGATTTTCCTAATTATATGGTAATGTATCAATATAATCAACATCGATAATTTTGCTGTTATATATATTTTATTCTTTTCATAACCATGTTTCTTTTAACTGAGTTTTTAAATCTGTATTTAATATTATCTCAGGAAATTCACATCTTTGGTGCCTTTACTGGCCAGGGAACAATTCAGTTCCATTTAATGTAGTATCTCAGATGGCTGATGTCTGCTCTACATTTGAAAATGAATGTGGGTTTGTTTGGATTTAACCTTAATGGTTACAGGTCACATTGCAGAAATCACTGCTTTGAAAAGTTAAGGATAAATGTTGAACAGCTGATAACAATAATAATGATAATTCTAATTTTTCTTCAGCCACCTGTGCAAAAACAAACACTATACGCTGTGTTATTGAATTCCCTACTATTTATTCCTGTTTTTCCATCTAGCACCACTGGAAAGCATGAAGTCAGGTATTTTTACCACCAATATTCTTCAGTATTATAGATACAGAGATCAATCCATCATTTTAAATAATTATCTGCAGAATGGTTCAAACCATGAAGAGCATTTCCTCAAGTCTGCCTTTTCTGGGCAGGGAGAGAGGAGGATGTGCGTGAGTGAAGGTGAGGCAGTAATGCACAGGGACACTGTGATTCACGTGGCGTCTGCCTGGGACCTGTCCCCTGGTACTTACTCTACCAGCCCCAACTCTCGAGCATCTGCAAATACCCAAAAAGGTGAACTGAACAAGCAAGGTAGAGAGAGGCGTGTGGGCTGAGGGGATGGAAGGGGCAGCTGCGAGGGGCTGACTCCGTTCCCCACTTGGGCCGCACGCGGTTTTGTGTGACCTCGAGGATTTCACAATCCCTGTGCCTCTCTTCTGCAGCTGTAACACGGGAATAATAACGCTTCCTCCCCTTTCTCTGCTTCCTGCTCTGCTTTTGGCATACGGCTAATACAAGAGGGCTTGATCTCAGTTGGAATCTATCAGTGCTACTGACATGTTAATAATACCAGCAGAAACGTTTCCTCTTTCCTTTGCACTGACAAAGCTCTGCTGGGGGTAGCAGCTCCCAACACGTCAGCCCAGAGCGTATTCACTTTCAACCCCAAATCTGAGACGTTTTCTGGAGACAAGACAGAGAGGATACAAGATTCAGACTGACTTTTAGGATTTTAAACAGGGAGAAGTAGTCATAACATGCTTCAGTTTGATGGCCCTCCAGTTATTGCATTAAAAAACCTCCGAAATATCCTCAGCCTCTTGGCTGCTTGCACGGCATAAAACCTTGTGCGGTTGAGTCAGGGTTTCGATGATTTTCTGTCCAGAAGCTCCCCTGGTAGATGCCGGGTCCTGGAGAGGACAGGCAGAGTCGGAGCATGTTGCCTCGGCAACACGGATGTAATGGAGGGGATTTTGTGTCTTGAAGGAAAGCCCCAAAGTTAATGCCAGGTTCTACAAAAGCTGTACGGGGTCAGGCACCCAGAGCCGCCCGGGGAGAGCTCCCTCCGGGACATGGGATCCCGCTCTCTCCGGCTCTGCTCGGGAGTCACCCAGTAGTGGCTTGGTTTCCCGCAGAGGAAGCCTGAGAAAGTCTGAGGATAAAATAAGGTTGCAGAAGATGACTTACGATTAATGTTTTTGGCCTGGGTTTGAAAATCTCCTTCCTTATTGCATGCAGTCATATCAAAACATCTCCCTAGTTGCTCTAGCTTTTACATAATTGATTATTTCTAAATCTCTAATGACTTAGAAGATTTCTTAAAGTTTTCCAATAATAATAAATATAAATGTTTATTCAAGCAGATTAAAAATCCAGGCAGATCATATTAATCTGTTTAACGGCTGCTGATAGCTGTATTATCTCCTTTTTAGTAGAACTGAAATTAAAGCTCTGTAAATAGTTTTAAAATACACAAATACTACTCTAGCAGAGGCTAAAGCCAAAGACTCAAAATGCAGTTTGGCTTTCATAGCTATTGCCAGCCTCGAATGTCAATACCCAAGGAGAGGCAACAAACTCATACTCTGTCTGTGTTTTCCTCCTTGTGTACAGAATAGATGGGTTCTGCAGGGTGCAAAACATGAGGTGTAGCAGCATAACTCATGCACAAACCGTTACTATTTATTATTGGTGAGGCCGAGGCATGCAAGCCAGCAAAGGAAATAGCTGGCACATCTTCATTAATTCCTTCTGGTTCTAAAGTAGTTTTCAGGAAATAATTCTCCAAGACCTTGGCTACACACACAGTGTATTTATTTGGAGTTGGCAGGGGCACCAGAAACCATATAGTTCATAGAGCCCTCGTTTCTTTGGATCCTGAAGGTGTTTATCGAAAATGGTTTTTAGACAGATTAGAGCCACAGACATACACAGTACCAGTCCTACGATACTTGCTGGTGTCTTCAAGTACTTTAGGTTTAATCATAACCCCCCATCCACGCTATGAATAAGCTTCAGAAATTCCCCAATGGCATTAAGGGTTATTTTGAGAATGAGGAGTCATCCACCTTAGTATGTCAAGTGAATATTGGCTTTGCAGGGTTTTTTTTCTCCAAGTTATTTGAATATAACTATTATCTTTTCTTCTGTATTGTGGCTATTTGACTTGTGACCTCAGGTATACTTTTCTTGTTGCTTTGAGATCTAGCCATGACTAAACCCAGAATTTTAGATATATATTGAGACTTTTTTTGTCTGAAAAATAGACTGAAAATCTTGAATATCAGTCTCTCTCATGAGATTTCATGCACTACAGCAGGGCCAGAAATAACATGAGAACAGCTTTTCTCACAGTATTTCGGTAGTTCTTTTCTGGCCATTGCCAAAAGCAGGATGTGAAGACATGCATGAACATTAAAGCAAACTCTTATTAGAAGAGTTCAAGTTCCTTTTGCATTGTGGTAAAAATTTGTGTCAATTTTTATTCTATTCAGACTATTTCAACCCTTTCAGTACTTCAAAAATCCGTCAGTGTTTTTTAATAAATCATTCTACTAGCTTAAATGTGATTTGTGGGTTTTCATCTTTTTTTCTTTTTTTTTTTTTAACATAGGCCAAGAATATGACAAAGTGCTCAGAGCCAAATTGCACATTTGATTGTATGCATAAATGTTGGCTACCCCGCTGGCTATCCCATTGGCTTTGCAAGCATTCCTCATTTGTGTAATATTAAGCCTCCAGTAAGTGTTTGCTGGATTGGGACAGAAGTTGCCCTCAGATGCCCCGGGGGGAGGACTGCAGCTGCCATCAGCAGGGACGTGCCCCAGGGCATAAGGACAGAATCAGTTTTGGGTTTGCATAATTAAATTGTTTCCTTCAAAGCTGTCAACAAATTCAGGTGCCTGTCACCTCACAGCGTTTCCACAAAGTAGCAAAACAGTATAAAGTTACCTGCTTCAGCTGCCAGGGTAAATACTGGGAATAAGCGCAAGCACAAAGCAGGGTCGCAGCCTGCTCCCACGTGCTCCTCCAGCGTGGGGTGTGCCTGGGGCAGGCAGCCCTGGCAGGGCCAGGCCACGTCTTGCTGCTGTGCCTGCCCCGTCCTGGCAGTGCCCGTAATGGTACTTAGGGCACTGTCGTGAAGTGCTCCTGCCTCTTTTCAGAGCAGTAGTCTAAACACGTGCTCTGCCCAGACAGTGGCTTGGTCCCTCCTGGAGAGAGGCTCTCCACCTGCACCGGAGTCATGGTGGCATCAGCCAGGGTTACGGTCCTCTCTGCAGAGCGAGGCTTTCCAGATCTCCGAACATGGGTGCTTCCCAGGGTGCGGCGGAGGTCAGTGAAGCTTTATTGGACTTCACCTTCTCCATCAGGTTGAAGCAAGGCAGCCTGTTTTAATAGACCGGGGCAATCCTTGCTTGCCTATGTTTCCTCTTCCCCAGTTCAGTAAGGAAAGAAACATGGGGACACGGTGAGGAGCTTGTCCACGCAGCACCTGCAGGGGTACCTTGCTGCCACCGGCAGGCTTTTCCTGATGAGGAGCCAGGCACCTCGCCCATAAACTAGGTTCTCCAACCAGAGGGAAAGTGAACAGCACTTTGGACTGCCCAGGACAGCAGCGAAAGCCCAGATCTCCTCAACTGATCTGTTCACTAGCTGCTAACCCCAGATCACCACGTATAACCAGGTGGTTGGCTGAAGCACTTGGTCTTCTTAGGAAAGCTGTCACCCTGTCAGGTCCTGGGCGGAGTGGTCAAGCCACGGTTACCTCTCATAGAGACGAGACCTCTACTTTTGTGCTGAGACTCTCCCTGGGGACAGCTGAGGTATCAGTGTCTTACTCCAGATGGGTGAATCAGAGCATGAAAATAGCTGCCTGGCAGGCCACGAACTGCCAGGCAGTTCAGGGTTTGTGGATCCAGCCCTGGGATTATGAATCCCAGGATCTCAGATCAAGAGGGGACTTCAGGAACAGCCAAACCCTAGTAGAGGATTTTGCTGTTTACCTTTCTCCAGACAATAACAGGGCTAAAATCACCTGGCTACAAACTATTGGAGTTGAAAATCGACCTCCTTCTCAACATTTGTTGACCCTCCTTCAGGGGCCTATAATATCTGCCTGCATGGGTTGGGACGTAGATATCTGGGGAGGAGCACTGCCTTCTGCAGTGCACAAGTGACACACTGCTGGTTTTATTTAAGAAGCCCTTGAGGAAAACACACTCAATAGCTGGGCTTCCTGTAGTTCAGTGAACTCAACTGTGAGACCTTTTTCAAAGTTGTCACAGCCACTGTCCTATAAAAGCCTCTGACTGAGGTGCCTGCACCCGCTTGGAGCACTCTCTCCAAAAAAAAGGCACTTCGATTTGTGCCTGTGTTTATGTGGGAGACTCTCCACGGATTGAGCCATAAGGTCCCGGTTATGGTAATTCTGTCTGGCAGCAGCACGAGATAGTTTGCAATGAACATTTACAAACTGGCAAAAGAATATGATTTCTTTCACAAAAGATCCAGCTTTTTAAGGTTCTTACCCATGGAGCTGCTTCAAGAAGTCCTCATGCCTCGGTCCTCCCTTGGATGGACTCCGCAGCCCTGGACCAGGTGGCTGATAATACAGAAATGCTGAAAATGCCTGGAAAGGACACAGTCCTGTCAATCATCTCCAATGAAGGTAGCAGTCACAAACACACGGGTTTGCCAAAAGTCTCTGGCTAGTTCCAAGAAGCCTTCGTTTGTTTGCATTGCTAATCTACCAGAGACTTGAGACTGCTCAGAGAGATATCAAGCCTTTTGTAAGCTTTCTTTCACCCTGCTTCTGTTGGGATCTGCAGGACAGCAGCCATCTGAGAAGGTTTTGGGAGACTGCGCAGTTATCAGACTGAGACAGAAGGAAATCGTCTGAGCTGGAGGCAAGGCAGCCCATGGAGCTAAATGCACGTTTTTCTTTCTGCAAGTCCTCTTGCTTCCCCTGCGGCTCAGCTGCTTGTCAGGGCTGGCAAACCCAAGGCCTCGCTGCAGCGGGGTCTGGACAGGCTGGAGGGACGCCCTCCTGAGGTTGCCTGCCTGTGAACTTCGGTGAGTGCCGTGACACGAGGAGGGTATTTGACTCACAGATCGTGCTGGGATCCCCCACTGCAAGAAAAATTTCTGTAAGGTTTTTTGGAGCTCCCTTCTCGTAGCAGAGCGAGGAGGGTAATCTATATCGCAGTATACTTTCAAGTCTTTATGGAAAGGGGAGCAGCATGAGGGTAGTATAGGGCACATACCCTTTTCCTGAGTAGAAGCAGCACTGTTTCATACGCCTCATTGGCTGGAATGATTCCCCAAAAGAGGGGTTGCCTTTGGATCCTGACAGTCTGGGTTGCTATCCCACCATGCAGCATCCCAAAATCTGCATGTATCAAGATAAGAAACTAAATCATCTTTCTTTGCTTCTTAACAAAGTCCTTCCTTAATAAATCTTTCTTTCCACCTCGCTTCCTTCCACACAGTGATGTGACTGACCAGCACCTCTCCCTGCAGCTGAGGATGCAGCTGCACTCGCTTGGGCCCTGCAGCAAAGAGCAAGGTGAGAAACCGAGTGCGTGAGAGAAACCGAGTGCGTGAGAGAAACCGAGTGCGTGAGAGAAACCGAGTGCGTGAGAGAAACTGAGTGCGTGAGCGCAGTCGTGCTGCCCCAGTGCTCCCAGGGCAGGAGCACATCGGGTACCTGCACATCAGTGGCAGACACGGGAATCACTGCGAGTGACTCCCGCATCCCTCCCTTTAGATTTTGCTTGGGCAGATATCCTACAATTTGTCTTTGGATTTTTGCGCTGATACCTATCTCCCAGAGCTGCCCAAGGGAACTGTTCCTGGTCACAGCAGGCTGGGTTTGCAGCACATCCTCAGCCGTCGGGAGCTCTCCAGAGGCAGCCTGCAGCCCCTTTTGGCTCTCACTCAGCTGTTTCGCCATCATTTCGTTTGCAGTGATTCAAGACATGTTTGCTCAAATCACACTTGCTACTGGCCAACGCAAAATGTTACCTGCCCCAGCAAAGTGACATTTCACCTATTTTTCTGCAAACCTTATTGATTAAAACCTTGAAGGGGTACCTGCAGGTGGCAGCCACTTTTTGTAACTGAATTCCCACCACATTCTTATTACTTTGTAAACCTGCTACTAGTTGATTATAGAAGCACAAGCTGGTTACTTCGTTGGCCTGTTTCATTCTAGAAATGTAAACCTGGTGGACCTCTAACAATTACTAACTTTCTCATTGGATTAAATTCTTAGACAGTTTTATTGTTTCGTTCTGTGGGGTTTTCCAGGGTTTTCTTTGGCTGGGTCAGCCTCTCTAAACTGCCACTTAGATTTGCTATGAAAATATATGCCTCTGTGCGTCCAGTGCACAGCCCGCCAGACGCACAGTGGAAGCCCTGAGCCCAGGCTGCTTATCAAGCCCCTGCCCACCACTGCAGGATGCTTACAGATCTCCAGCGAGGCCCGTGGCGCTGGGAAACCCCATGGAGAAGCTCTGTACTCGATTGCAGCCCTCTCAGGGACATAGACACTTATTTTAGGTTGCAAAGAGATGCTTCACAGCCCTAAAGCTGCTTCTGGAGTTGAGCATTTTAGCCAGCACTTTCTGAGCCCTCAGCATCACAGCTGTGTTTTGTCCTAGTTGTAATGGTTGTCCATGATACGGAATAGCTGTTCCCAGGCCACGAGGGTCCTCTCTCACGTTGGCTTTCTCTGATGGAGACTCTTTGAGACTTGCAGAGTGTCTGAGGGTGCTGTGGGGCACTTGAGCTTGCATTTCGCATCTCCCAGAGCAAGGATGTACATGGTAGAGTACAGAGTATTTTCCTCTTAAAGCTGGAATATATTCCAGTTCTTTGGGATGGTGGGTGTGGATGTGGCAGTCATGTAGGAGAGGAGACACATGATTCAAATTCAGTTCTAGCAAAAGTTAAAGTGGTTTCTATTACACATTCCTACAAAGTTCAGAACAGATTAAGTGGTAATTAGATATCAGTAATTGCCAGTGGAACTAAAATCATAACATAGATCTCAGTAACTGTGTTGATTTAGAAATGTCGACAATAACGAGTCTACACTAGTACTTGTAGAGCCCTAAAACTGGTGAAAACAAGTGTGTCCATGCAATGGGAGTGTCTTAAAGATATGCAAAAATCTGAAAAGCAACGCGGGGGGACTGAAAAGAGTTCTGTTTTGTCTTTTTGTTTGTGGGTTGGTTTTTTTTTTCCCTAATGCTGAGTTTGGAAAGAATTAGGCCTCAGTTTCTTCAGAGAAATCACTCCTCTTTGTTTCGTACCTCTTCACGCCACATCAGATCCAGTGCTTGGCAGTCACCTATATTCCTTAGTTGCTGCGCTGAAAAACATTCACCTAGTCATTACATTCTGGGAAGCATACCAATGCTGGCCCACAGATGTCCGCTTTTCCAAATATTTTTCCTTTTACATGACACCCCACCACAGACAGTTGTGGAACGCGTTGGAAGGAGGCATCAATCTGACCATAACTTCTGCTTCTGAACATATTTTGCCCCTCATCTGCAAGTGCACATGGAATATTTCTCTCCAAGAGTTGCTCCAGCTCCACTTTGAATATTTTCCTGCCTAACCTCATGCAAGGGTAAGGACTGGGTAGTCTGCTTTCCAAATGGTGTAATTAAAAAAGAAAGTCAGCCATAAGTGAGTTCAATGAAGGTCTGCAGAGCAAGACTGGCAGCCACGGGGACAGGAATTTTCCATATACTGGTCAAACACCGTACAAAAAGTGGCAAACCTAGAGCCTCTGCACTATCGCACCCCTTGTGACCGAGCACAGTTATCAAGGACGGTGTGACTTTGGTTATCAGACTGACGCAACTCTGATCTCTTCTCTCAGGATATTAGGAGCTGTTTTTCCTTTGGGCTGTTGCCCCTGGAAAGTGAGCAGAGAAGACCCACTAGTTTAATACATGGTATCATCCTCCAGTGGGTCTCAGCTTGGCCCTCATCAACCCCAGTCCCATAACCAAGGTTTACTAAACGCGGACCATCTACCACCAGCCTCCTTCTCCTCCTTTTTTTCAACTTCTTGAGTGTCTGTTTGTCCCAATATGGGTTCCCCCACCCTTCCGTCATTGGAAGGTTTAATGCTGAGTGAAAAACCACGAACAGCCTTTGAACGTGTTCTGCCAAGTCTCTTTACAGTACAATACTGGCAGGAGTAAAACACTGGGGCCAGGCAAATATGCAAGCTTCATCACATTAAAGGAAGCAGAGCAGCACGGTTATTGCATCATTCTATGGCTTCCCAGACGTTGTTGTTATTTTTTCATTAGAGCAACAGAACTGCACTTGGTGCTTTTTGCTGAAGAGCCAAGGAGGCCCCAAAAGGCTGTCGATTGGAGAAGAGAATGCGGCAACTGGAAAGATGAGTGGTTTACTGCACTAATTTTATAGCGCAGCCTTTACCAGTCTGTGGTAGAGGGAACCAGCAACATGATCTATGTTCACATTTTTTTAGAAGAAGACACGTAGCCAAATGTTTAAAACTATTTGCTTGTTCAAGACAAGTTATTTGGAAATTTAACTACTACTGAATCAACCAACATTTTTCAACACTAAATCATTTCAATTCCATATCATATGTTTTTAATTTTATCAGCATCTGTAACTTTTTAATTACTGTTTTTATTAAAGCCTTTTTTTTTCAGAAGCAGTATACAAATCCCTAGTTATTTAATCTGGGTATTAGAAGGTGCAGTTCAAGGCTCGGCCATTGGAGCAGAATTCCGCTGCCAGAGGCACCCACCGAATCACAGGTGCTCTGTGTTGCTCTCCTGCATTCACCAAGGCCTTCGAGAAGTGGGGTGTGTCACAGCATGGCTGGACAAAACCTTACCACCAAGACTGTAGTGAACAATTTTGCGCTCCCCAAGCTTCTAGGCAGATTCTCACCTAATGAAGAGTGGAGAAGCTCTAAAGGCACTCCAGGATCCTGGCGCAGTGGGGAGTTGACTGAAAACTGCTGGTTTATGACCTACTGTTTCATGGTTCAGCATTAGTATAATGTCATTCTTCTGGCCTTTCTCCAACACACACTCAAACGACAACAAGCAAAGGTTTTGACTGGCCGACTACTATCTTGTCACCACGTCAGGATTCCCAAATGATGGAAGAAAACACATGAAATTAGTGAAGATTTGGTAGCCAAAGTCAAAGCCTCTTTATGTGGGTTTATGAACCTTTCAGAAAGAAAACATTTGTGTTCAAAGCAGAATTGATTACAGTTGCTATAGAAGAAATATCAAGCAGCTGAAGGGTACTGTGCTCTATGTAGGCCAGGATAAAACATATAACTTGCCAATGACAACAACTGGAAAAGAGAGAGGAACTTGCCAACTGAAAGGTGTCTGGCAGATAGCACAGAAACAAGTTAAGAGGATAAACACAAGCCATGGTTATGCTGTCCATGGAAATCCTTCCCAGCAAGTCGTGAGTATTACTGGACTGATAACTAGGCAATAGGATGAAAAGCACACGTTAAAATGTAAAATTGCACTTGAAGAAAAGATTCATGAAAATGGATGATTTCTGGCTGGCTTCAATAGCCAAAGCAGCAAAATATTGAGCATTGAGGAACATCTCTGTTTAAGCAGGGGAGGGAACAGTAACTGGTAAAATTAATTCCTTCAGAAACGGTGCAATGTAACTTCCCACTGCAACGGCTACGGCTGCAGGCGTGCTGGTCCTGGCACGCGCCACGCCACCGAACAGCAGAAGATTACGTTATCTGAACTGAGAAGTGGCCAAGATGCAGCATTGTTTCCTTCTGTTGTTCTGGATCCTGAGCAGTGTGTGGCAAAGCTTAAGTGGCTAAAGAAGAGACAAACCACAACTTACAGTGGGGGAGCAGTTAGCTTCTGACTCTGGAAATAAGCTCTGCAAACAGCCCGCGTGGAAACTTGAATACTACTGCTGAAGAAACACGTTACATGTTTCCATCGCAGTCATCCTGCTGTCATGTGTAAAACAAGGATTATTTTCATGGAAATGTGCAAGGAACAACCATGTAATTTATTATGAGATGAAATTCTTAAACTAACATATTATCTAGTTCAGCCTCCTGGGACAATTCACATCTGACCCCCGGCGTCAGCAGCTCATTCAACTCATTTTAGGAGACATGGAATGAAAGAGGTACCATGGTTTCACACAAAGCGATCAGTTAGCCTAAAGCGAATTAGTGAGTCAATTCTCAAGACAGCCCTGTGAATCTCAAGCTCATTTACTCGCCAAAGAAAAGTTTCAGTGATGGAGCAGAATAACAAAGCCCCTAATATATCACAGATCCATTGCACCCAGGCCGTGAAGTTTATATTTCTCTAACAACTTGGAGACAATATTGTGTGTCAGAGCACATGCACTTGTCATTAGCATGAACATTAAGAGGAAATGAACATAAATCCCAGATTCAGATGTGTAGTTCGAACATCCTGGGACAATTAAATTATTGATAATGGTTATCTGTCACCAAGCAATAAATCATAAAGTCACGGAGTGGTAGAAGAAAAGCTATCTTGCTGCTGACAGACGCGTAGACTGAGAGATGTGGTGGGCCTTTAAGGTTCCAGAAATAATTGCATAAAGGTGAAAGATTTCTTCTCTTGCTTTTTTTCTCATCAACCATAGTATTTCCATACTCAGAACAACACTTTCTCATGACAACTTTTCTTACTTGGCCTCTACGTTTTCTGACATTTTAATGAAAATGAGGAATGAAGCTGAAAATGAGCAGCTGGTGAAGAGCAGGCCTGGCTTTATGGCTGTAAGTTGGAGCACGGCGCTCCGCGCAGAGCCGGGAGCTGGCTCCCAAAATTGTGAAAAGTGACAGATACTCTGCTGACGGTAACAGCAATGTAAATAAAGTCACACACACACACACACACCCCCACACCCCCATTACAAGACTGTGAAAATCCAGGAATCAACAAAGGAGGGAAGGGACTGAGCAGGCGATGGCAAATGAACAGGACAGAGGCTGATCCCCCCTTTTTAAGTCACTTCATTTCTGCAACTAAAATAAGACTCTGTGTTGAATTTGTACATCAAATTGCTCTGCCCTGAATATAATATTGAGCTCCAGTGCTCATTATAACTGTATTTCCTAAGAGGCTACAGGTTTATGTGGACAAGTAGCAGCTGGTGGAAAGAGAAAGGAGTGAAGGCATTTCCCTTCCCGTCGCAGGAGCCGGGGAGCGGGACCTGGCTGGTGCCCGGTTATACGCGGTGGGAATGCCGGGCCCCGGCGGCCGCAGCTGCTCGAGTCGGTGCCAGGGCTTGAATAGGCTGGCGGCACTGCCAGGAGGGCTGCGCGAGCAGCGAGTGGGACCCAGCTTTGTGAGGATCCCTTTTCAGAGGGCTGCAGTGCTGCGAAACTCAAGGCAGCCCTGCGGAGAAAGTGGAAGCTTTTCCACTGTACGCGCTATACTGAGCCGCGCAGAGAGGCCAGGGATCACATTCACTTACTCATTTTCCAACAGCTAAATCTCTTTGTATTAATTACATGGAACCACCAGTTTTGGCCAGAAAAGATGTATTTTTTTAATACTGTTCCTTTGCCTGTGTGGCGATCTGTATCGATTTCAGCATTTCTTCTCCTTGTACAGAACTTAAAAACTGCAGGCATGGCAAAGGAAAAGAAAACAGCACAAATAAGTCAGCTTAAGTCTGGGATTAACTGTCTGAGGCCTTAAAATAAAGACTTAAAGTAGATGAACTACTCGGAGGCATAAGGGCTACCAGCGTGAGTGAGAGTGGCAAGCGGAGGCCGTTTCATTGTCAGGAACATGACATTTGTTGCCCTGACACCTTTATCATAAAACTAAGTTTACTTTAGAACTTTTTCCTTTTGAAATCCAGGCTAAATGGTCAAGAGTGCCTTGAGAGGTCATGTTAAGGACAACGGTTATTGTCAGGGTGTTTTTTTCCCCTCAACAGTTAGAAATATAAGCCACCTTTTTACGTATTTTTCATAAGCCAGACTGTGATAAACTATTTGTATCTACAGCTTCTCTCACAGAAAAGACAAAAATAAAATCAAGCCTCTCCTCTTCCAAATGAATTTGGCAATTAGCATTTAGTATTTTTGGGTATAGTGACGAAGCATATGATACTACTACAGCTGTGACATCAGTATAATAATATGGATATATTTATTCAAAATAACATACCAGGCCTATGGGGCAGAGCTGGAAAAGACCTAAAATAGTATTTGCTTGGTCACTGGTTGCTGATGGAACTTGTGACAACCCCATGACTATGCTGGTGTTAGCATTGATCAAAAAATACTGCTTGGATTAATATTTTCATCCCCACACTGTCAGCACCTGTCCAGAGTTTGTTTCCTTTAAAATACTCTCCACACCTTCCCTAAGGGCCCAGTGCAATCCTCATTTTTCAGAACTGCATCATTCTAAAATGAGATTTTAAATGAGCCTTCATGTCTGCTTCAGAGAAAATACAAATAAAAAGTTGGATTTGCATTATGTCTTCCTTAGAAGCTTCTGTTAGCAGTAAAATTAGTTGCCTTGAGCAGCCATGCTAGTTAGAAGAAAAATAATGAAATTACAAACTGCTTCCAAAACAAGAAAATAGTTAATTATTAAGGGCAGTAAAAAATCATTCAGAAGTGAGTACTTGACAAACACAAGTTAGTTAAATATTTGGGGGTTTTCAGTTTTGTCAGCAGTCTGTGCTTGTAATTAAGACATTACTGCTCTCAAGGAAATGCTTTAGTGTTATTTGTTGAGCACGGTACGTACAGTGGGTCTGTAATCTATAATATCAATTATTTTTTATGTGGTTACTGAAAGCAACTCTAATTCTGAATATAATTTTATGCAGAAAAATAAAGTAACTACATCAATATAATGTTGTCCTCAGTTTAAAAACAAAGAACCACAATAAGATAATGTGTAAATGTAAATGTAATTCTCCACTTTTTATTTACAGCTGGTAAATTTAAATTTGAGTTAAACACATGTTAATTAAAACACATTTCACCAGCTACTTATAAAATTAAGCTCTATTTTGTTTGATGTTGGTAGAAACAGGAAATTTGGAGTGATGTCTACTGCGACAGCTGTTTGCAGTCCTTATATAACACCAGATGTGAAATTGATGTATCTGTATTTTGTCCTCTCCCGTGAATTGCAAGTGATCAAACAGGCAAAAACATAATGACAGGATGATTGGACAAGTTTAGCATGAAGGGAATTGTTGAAGACATTCATAAATCACTGCACAACCACACACGCAGTGAAGGAAAATTTATTGTAATGTCACAGATATGCAAAAGCATTTATATCTACAATGAATTTCAAATACAAGCATATTAATTGTAGAAAAAGTCTTTGACATATCTTAACTGGTAGTCTTTTGAAAGACGTAATACTGAAAGACATGCAAAACTAGGTGAGAGTGTTTTATAAAACCTAGATGTGACAAACCAATAATGTAAAAACAAACATTATTTTCCACAGATTTATTTTTGTTATTAAATTATCCTCACATAAATGAGCTCTGCTATGAAATACCAATGCTAGAAGGAGTAATCATGTATTTAAATGTAGCTCTATTGCAAAACAAGCGTGTTGGTAAAAGCTGCTAAAGGATCAGCCATACTTTGCTTTTTCTGTTGCTAGAGCCAATCTGCGAATGTTTGCTATGCAACCAGCTGCCGCCTCCTGCAGAGCTTCATCTGTAGAGCCTACCATAGCCAGTAGGAGCTAGCAAAAATACGAAAGAGAAACAGCATAAGAAAAACAAATAAGTATGCTATCATTTAAATAATATTCAAATCATATCTAGAACAATTGCATGAATTTACTCACACACACAATAAATAAAATACTAAAAATCATACTAACACCACTGTATTATATATGTTTGTATACCTCTGTATGTATACTTTCGTATACCTATATGTATTAACATACACATAGAGCACAACTCTTTATATTTTATCATATTTGTACCTGTAATTTGGTATTTTCATGGATGATGTTCTGTTTATTGTATCACACCTGCCTATTGGTTGTGACTTGGATTTTTTCTTGTAAGTAGAAATTGCATATGCTTTAATTGAAATCATGGTTTCCCCCCTGGGTACACTAGTATATTTGTACATGCTCAAGATTTTTAATAAACAAAGCCATACTTTTTTTTTTTGGCTTTGATCGTGAAACTGGATCTGTGTGAATGGACCCTCGTGTCCCATTGACTGCAGCGGGTTTCTTTATTGTCACAGCAAACCATTCACATTAAACTGCTTGAGGGATACAGATCTGGGCATATCCTTCTTAAACACTTGCATGTAAAAGTAAAAAACAAAAGCTCAAAAAAGGCGCCAAACTTTTGGAGCTGATTCAGCTTTTCAGTCATGTGGAGCAGATCTTTTACTCTGGAAGTCATTCAATTTTTTAAATGGAAATTCCCTTGGAGTAAGGTATTGTTCAACACAAGTACGACATAAGACAGGCCTTCATGATAAAACATTTTTACATATCAGAAACCCATTAATAATGGTTTTGGATCTCACTACCTCAGTGTGTTGCAAGTCAGTGATGCAACTGCAAATGCAATATATGCTGGAAAACAGAAGACTCTTGCTTAGCTTAAATCAGCTCCACGCAATACTCAGATTTCTGAAAATCTGCCAAGCTTAATGTGCCTTCAGGTATTTTGAAGCTCAGACAGGTCTAATTAAAACCTATATTTTTCAGTCTGCAATACTTAGGATTCTGTGTTCACCCAAACAATGTTGAGTCAAACCACAGAGAAATCTGTTATCACTCAAGTCCGGTGCATATTTTTCATATAGCTAAAATATTACACAAAATTACGAACTGCTAAATATAAAAGCATAAATTGAATGCAGACATCAAATTCGTATGCTACCTTTTTCTAACCTTCCAGCAATCGTGAGGCATGGGCCACAGCTGCACACATATGGCATTTGCGTATCGAGATCAAAGCATTTTATATTTGAGGAAGTATTTGTGTTAGCCAAATGTACAAAACAAGCATCTTGCCAGTCACCTTTCACCCTTTGACCCCTACGTGTAACTTGTAAGGGTGCCTGTGATGGGCCTGAATTATGTCAAAAAGAGTATTATGTAAATTAAGCATCAATGATAATTTTTTCTAGCAATTCTTCCTATAATTTCCATTAATGTAATCAGATGTCTACGTACAAATAGCTAGATAAGAAGTCTTAAAGTGTGAACACCCCTAAAGGGATATGCCAGAGTTAAAATGACATGAGAAGAAATGATATGAGAAAGCTTTATATTCTTATACTTTATTTGCATGCAAATGTTGGGCCAGGGGCAGCAACCAGAGAAGTCAGTGGAAGTTTCACCACTGACTTCAGCTGGCAGGAAGACCAAGCAGCACATCTCTCTGTAGTGATAAAGCTGCTCTACAAAGCACAAAGGCCAGAATGCAAGTCTTATCAGACGCTTAACTTCTTTTTTTTCTTAAGAAATATTGCTGGATGAAGATCTTTCTTCCTTGCTACTTTCCACCAGCTGATTTCTCATCAGCTTTAACTGTGTTTCTTTGGGTGCCTCACAACTTTCTTGTATAACTTACAGAGGAAAACTGGTATAGATCCTTCATATCCCTGACTCAAAACCAAAAATATGTATGCACATACCGTTCATACGGTGGTTTTGGTAAAGCCATAAGTTTCAAATTTGGGGCAAGGAAACTATATGCCTTATGTGATTATTCACTGCATCTTCACAGACCTAGTGGAAGGCTTTTTCAGTGTAGTGAGTGTGGAACTCAAACTTTCATAATAATTGCAGCATAAGACTTGTTATTCAGCATAAGACAGCAGAAGTTCATCACAAAAATAATGTTTTGGAGATACATTATCTAGTAGAAAAAGCAAAGTAGAATATAGCAAAAAGCAAAAATAGACCTTTGCCTTTATTATGACTACATGTTAGGTAGGACTCAATTCAAGGTTATTTATTTCTTTTAGCCAACACTTCTTTCTAGGCTCATAAAACTTAGAAAAATATGTATTCTTCTGTCACTTTCCATGCAGAGCTCAATATTAAGCAATAACAATAGTGGGGGGGGAACTGTGCTCTTTATTGCAGGTGCATTTTGGAAAATCAGGGTTAGGTATCAAAGAACAGCCTACTACACGACACTGGTACCCAAATAGATGTCTAAAGAATTAGTGGTATGAATGCAACCAATGCAAACAGCAATTTTTATAACAGTATCGAATACTGATTTTTTTCCTTCTGAGTTCAGGAGATCAAGGATCAGTTCCTCTGTAATTCATTGTTCTTCTAAATCACTTGCCAGTGGTAACATCCATAAGAACTGCCACGTCATACAAAATCCTGTGTAACATCGTGTCTCAGGATTTTCACAATATGACTTCAAAGAAATATTCTGGGAAACACAGTCTAATACAGTAGCTGCCTCTGAGGACTGAGGATATATAGCAACATTTGTCAGTCAACCTACTCCTTTTGTGCTAACAAAAAGGCAGCTGAAGAGAAGATTACCGAAAATGAAAAATATTTCAGTATAAGTAGGTAATTCCATATTTAGGAATCTAACTTTGAAGATTTTGATATAAATCCTGCCTTAGATGAAATAAAATTTTATTCCTTTTGTATGTACCAAGAAAGTTATAATTCTTTCACTTCCTGACTGCCACTCCTTGACCCTTTCATGGGTTCAGTTCAATTTACTGGCAATTTGGGTCATCCAATTTAGGTATGGAAATGTACTCATAGATAGTATACACAGACCATACCCACATATTAGATATATTTGACAAGTCCAAGAAATGTTTTTTTTATTCCAATGCATCAGTGCAATATAGCATGTCCTTTTTCTTGATGCAATGCCCTTGAACTTCATGTATCCCTTCCCTTTACTGTTCAGGTATTGTTTTCTGACACATGTAAATGTTAACAGATGTGAGAAGCAGTAAAAAAGCATGCAGTATAAATGCTTCTTTCTGGCACGTAAGAGGCACTTTCCATAGACAGGGAAAGCATTTGCAGCACTATGTAGCCTTCATTTTCTGTTGGCAGGTATCTATATTCTAAGGCGAGAGTCCAACATTTTTTGCACAGTTAGCACGTCATACCAGCAAATAAGCACAAATACAAGCTGTTTGGAGAACGTACAGAGCATATGTAGCATTTCTGGGCTCCAAAAGCAAGAGCAATGCACAGCCAAATCATTTAAATATTCAGAACAATTAAGACTATTTTGCTATTACTATCCCAGCTTTAAAATAGCACAGAATTGTGATACTATATTAGGATTGCACAATCATAAAATAATTCAGAATGGAAGGGATCTCAGGAGATCTCTAGTCCAATGTCATTCTCAAAGCAGTCAGCTACAAGGTTAGACCAGGTTGCTCAGGGTTTTACGCAGCGTGATCTTGAAAACCTCCAGTGATGGAGATGGCACAATGTCTTTGGGCAACCTATTGCATTGTTTGACTGTCCTCATAGAGAAAAAGGTTTTCCCTACATTCAGTCACTCTTGTTTCAGTTTATGGCTGTTGTGTCTCATCCTCTTGCCATGCACCACTGTGAAAAGCCTAGCTCCATCTTTTTGATGTCTGACCTCCTTGTAGGTACTATGTCCTGGTTTCAGCTGAGATAGAGTTAATTTTCTTTATAGTGGCTGGTATGGGGCTATGTTTTGGATCTGTGCTGAAAACAGTGTTGATAATACAGAGATGTTTTAGTTGTTGCTGCACTAGTCAAGGACTTTTCAGCTTCCCATGCTCTGCCAGGTGCAGAAGAAGCTGGGAGGGGACACGGCTGGGACAGCTGACCCCAGCTGAGCGAAGGGCTATTCCATACCATGTGACGTCATGCTCAGCGTATAAAGCTGGGGAAGAAGAAGGAAGGGGGGACGTTCAGAGTGATGGCGTTTGTCTTCCCAAGTAACCATTATGCGTGATGGAGCCCTGCTTTCCTGGAGATGGCTGAACACCTGCCTGCCCATGGGAAGGAGTGAATGAATTCCTGCTTTGCTTCGCTTGCATGCGCAGCTTTTGCTTTACCTATTGAACTGTTTTTATCTCAACCCTCAAGTTTTCTTACTTTTGCTCTTCCGATTCTCTCCCCCATCCCACCAGGGGGGAGTGAGCGAGAGGCTGCGTGGTGCTTAGTTGCCAGCTGGGGCTAAACCATGACATACTGGAAGGCTGCTATTAAGTCTGCTTGAAGCTCTCTCTTCTCCAGGCTGAAAAAGTCCAGCTTCCTTAGTTTCTCCTCACAGGGCAAGTGCTCCAGCTCTTGACTATCCTGGTGGTCCTCTGCTGAACCTATTATAGTTTATCCATGTCTTTCCCATACTGGAGGGCCAAAGCTGGGTGCAGTATTCTAGGTGTGGTCTAATGAGTACTAAGGGGAACAATCACTTCCCTCAATCTCCTGGCTGTGCTCCTGCTCATACAGCCCAGTACTGTGTGTTCTTTGTTGCCACATTACACTGCTGGCTAATGTTCTGCTTGCTCTCTACCAAAATCTCTATGCCCTTTTCAGTAAAACTGCTCCTCAGCCAGTCAGTCCCTAGCCTGTATGACTGCAAGTGCAAGTGCAAGTCCTTAGGTGCAGGACGTTGCATTTGTCCTTGCTGAATTTCATAATGTTCCTGTTGGCCAGCTCCAGCCCTGCCTAGGTGTCTCTGAATGGCAGCCCTTCCCTTGACTGTATCAACCGGCCCCCTGCCCCAACTGGTGATTTGGTGTCGTTGCAAACTTTATGAGTAAGCATTCCATTGCCTTCCCAGGGCACTGACAAACATGTTAAATGGGACAGGTCCCAACACAGAGAGCCCTTTGGCACTCCCCTTGTCACCAGCCTCCAGGTAGAGTGCAACCCATTAACTACTACCCTCTAAACTGGATCATCCAACCATTTTTAATCCATTTGGTTGTTCACACATCACGAATATAATACATCCTAACTTGGACAGAAGTATGCTGTGGGAAACAGTTGAAAACCTTGCTAAAGCCAAAGTAAATGACATCCACTGCTCTCCTCTCATCTACAAACTTAGACACATAGAGGGCAATCAGGTTTACCTTTGGTAAATCTATGTTGACTGTTCCAAATCATCTTCTCCTTCTTGTGCCCAGAAATGCGTTCCAAGAGGACTCCCTCCATAATTTCCCCAGAGTCCAATGTGAGGCTGACCAGTCTGTAGTGCCCCAGGCTGGGAGGAGGAATTGCTGCTCTGAAGACATGCTTTGCAGACTCTCATTGTTGGGTATTATGCTTTCTGGTCTATCAAAGGTGTAACAAAAATGGGAAGTCTTTTGTTCCTCAGGTCAATAGTAAGAGGTAAGGGGGTAAGCCATAATATTTGCTTGGATATTCATGCATCATCAATGATGCCACCTTCCACTGTCTGATAGCACAGCTTCCTTAAAATACTATCTCTACAATCACAGAATAACCAATTGAAAAATGACTATTTCCAAGAAGATAACATAAGCATCAACATCAGAAGTTGTAAAAGTGTCATTCCAAAATGGGTATGGATCCCTGGATGAGTAAGGCAGTAATAAAAATGGGCTAGTAATCCTCTTTTGTATGAAGATGTCTTTCTAGAATTTTTCACTTCTACAAAGGAAGTAGCTCAAGGGGATTTTAAAGCAGAAAAAGCATAGACAAGTTTTGCAACAATAAATCCTAAATCTGACAGAAATCTCAGATGTTAGTGATGCTCCGTGTATGGGTACAATCATTTATAAGTACTCCATTTCCTTTGGTCACAGTCGTTGCAGCTTCCAGGCTCAGAGGTGGGAAGCAGGAAACACAGGAAGTGGTGATTTCAGAAAGAATAGAGTTTTGCATGTATTAGTCTTTAAATAAGGGGTTAGTAATGTGATGTTTCTACAACAAGTTTTCCAAAACAGTGGAAAGTGTAGAACAATACTGCTGGAAAGACATTCCCTTGCTCATATAAAACAGATAAAAGATCAGCCTATTCAATACTCTGGAGTCCTGTGAACATGAATGCAAACAATGAATAAAGAATAACTATAAAAAGAATATTGAATGCCCTTTTTTTTCTGGCTTCTTTAGGTTTTCTGCCCCGTAAAACAAATTTTATTTGATTTTTTCTAATGAGAAGGAAATATGGGCAAACTCCTTCAACAAGATTCGTATCTATACTGGGAAGCTAGTCAGAGTTCACATAGAGCTTAACATTCCTGGAACTGAAGACATTTACTTCAATACAACTGCTGCTTCTATCTGCTGTGTTGGTGATGACATCTTGTAGATTGACATAGCATTTCCAGTTGGTGGTAGGACTTGCCATTTTTTTTTAAATTTAGATTTGGTATCTGACTTCTTTTACATGCAACATTTCCTAAAGGATGCTAAATTTCTAGCGCTGTGATTTTCTAATTGCATAACACTTCTTTTCCAAGAAAGACATTTCTCACATGCTTTTTATAAATCTAACCTAAAAGAAAAAAATACTTTAAATAAAAGCATATGGTAGAAGCTTATCCAAGAAAGTATCAGTCTAGATCCAGCCAGCATTTTGCTAACTTTCAACACCATATTGCACACTGGAAAATATTAAAGCACCTAGTTTGAGCATTATGTTACACATATTCCTATGAAAATACTTCTCGTAAAATTAAATTACAAATAATAAAACATACTCCACAATCAAAGCATAATGAAGGTTAAGCTAAGTCACTGTTTCTAAACTAAAATTCAGGCCGATTTCCTGATTTCCTCTTTCAGCTGTGTGAAAGGGTAAGACAACATGTACCATGCACAGCCTCCTAAGAAGAAGATGCTCGCGTAAGTTCTGCAGTGTTTTCTGTTAATTTTGTTTTTCTCAGGTGGCACAAAGAGAACAGATTTCAGACGTAAAGCCCTGTGTGCCAGGGAACACTCTGAGCTAGCAAACGCACAAAATCCAGTACCAAGAAATTCTAGTAAAGGCAAAAGATGGGCAGGGCAGACACCTACTGTGCTGATTCCCTCTCGTATAAGGTCTCTCCTCTCTGGGGTTAAAGTCAGAGCAGCCCCTGGTGTAGCCTAGTTCACTCACTTTGAATGTAAAGAGGTGGGGACTTAAGCTCTCTCACTGGCTGGGAGAACTCCTAGTAAGATTGCACCTGGCTTCTTTTCCCTTCCTCTTATTCCTATCTTTCCTCTTCTCTCTCCCATGAAACACATCTCCATTCTGGGAGCCATGGAAAAAGGATAACAAACTTTGGGAGTCACTCAAGCATGGCTGGTGGATGAGGAGGTCCAAAGGATGTGGCTGGGGCTAAGGTACACCTGAACATGGTGGCCGTCAGCAGGCTGGCCAGGAGCTGTCTCTTCTTTCTCATCTTTCCCTTCCTCCCTCAGAAAACCAGTGAAAGAGTACAGGGGCAGGCAAACCTGTGCACTTTCTGCAAACAGGTGCAGGACATGTTAGGATGAGCACAAACTCGTCTGCAGTTTGTGGTGCACTTCCAGATATTAAAGCATTTCACCTATCTCGGGTCTTACGACAGGTGACTTGTCCTCTGCAAGTTGTTACTTTTTCCTATGTGACTGCCTGTGACAAAATGGCAGTTGGTAAGCTGAATCCCACAAAATGCCAGGAAACGAGGGAGAAAGAAGAGTGGGGCTTGATAGATTCAGTGAAGTATTCTGAACATCTCATTACTGGTACCCTACCATGAGATGTTTACTATTTCTTTAGAATACACAGCTTCATTGAACTTCGACTGATTTAAGGCCATGATAGATTTGAAGTTTAAAATCCTTCTGGGTACAGCTTCCTTTTTTTGTTTTTCCTACCTGCTATCTGTCCCTTTTTGTCTATTTATTTTGTTTAGTCACCTCCTGTCTTACAACTAAACTGAAAGGTATTTGGGACAAGGACTGCATTTCTCCAACACATCTGAATTGTGCCTACTACAATGGGGATAGCACTCTTGAAAAGAAATCCTCTTGAGCACATACTAATAAAATACAAAATAAGAATATAGTTCTCATACTCCAGTGAGGTTAAATGTTGCATTGCATCACTTTGGAGAAATACATACAACCTGAATGCCTAAAGGGAATTATAATATGGTACACACTTTAAGTACACATACATACTTGTGAGTTTTTCTATGTCTACAAAATATGAATAAACCCTACAGCTCTCTCTCCACCTCATCTGTGTTAATTGTCTATTTCTTACATAATCATTTAGAGAAGGATGCCCCCCTTCTGTGCAAAGACATAATAAATGGCAGAGAACTCTGAATATCAGTGACAAGGAGAAAGTGAACAAAATGCTAAATGGTGAAATGTAAAATAGTTTAGAAACTGTAAACTTGCAGGCCACTTTAAAATACACTAAGTTTAAAGGTCTTCCCATCTCAAGTTGTTACTTACAAGACTTCAGAGGGATATTTCCAACAATTTCAGATGTAAGTCTAACTAAATATAAACATACAATGCAAAGGTAATGTAGCTAAATAAAACTAGTAATAAAAATGCTTTCTAATCTTTGTTTAAAAGGTATGATTATATGTAACCAATTGGAGTCCTTAAAGGCAGATAGTTTGAATCTACATTCAGCTGTAAGAAGTTTGGTGCAATATTAAGAAAGAATTCAATCATCATGAACATTCCAATGTACAAAGAGTCTTACGGGATATGAAATTCATCCCACAAAAAGCAATAGGCAGATCTGATAATCCAGAAGTGATGAAGCCCGGGGTCTTACAGCATATTTTTATTTGAAACCCTTTCTCTATTTTATTTTTATTTCATTGTAGTTTTCAAGAGAAGATTAACATATAAAAGGCTTTCGTTGGGATAGAGAGACTAAGGAACTTTTTCATAATCTCAGTAGAGTGACATTTTTAAAAAAGCTTTTTTCAATTCACTGGAAATTCATTTTATTAAGATCAAAACAGGAGCCTGCTTACTTACTACATGTAATGGACATTCAAAACAGTAACCTTATGTCATGGATGTTCCTTTCCTTTCATAATTTAGCTTGGCTCAGCAACATGTTGGGGACTCTCCTTGCCTGCCCAATATATCCCAATATATTGGAATATACCCCAATATATTCCAATATATTGGAATATATCCTTCCAATATATTGGTGCCAGCCTGATCAATCTTTCTTCTTTGTATTTCCTGCTCCTCTTCTGTACTTACCTGCTTTTTCACACTTTGCTTTCTTTTTCATTTTACAGGAGCATGACTTTTACCTTGTCTTTCCTTCCCAAGTATTACTAAGGAGGTAGTATATGAAATTGAGAAAAAATTGCTAATTCAGTTTTGGTTTTCCAAATTTCTTAACATTACTATCAATATGAATACTGTCATTTTGTCTGTCTATCTCCAGCAGTCATATGAAGATTATACGAAAGTTAAGAGGCGACAGTTGCAAATAAACTATCAGTAGCAAGTCAGAGGAAGAAAAGGAGGTTTAAGCTGTCCAATAACCCTCACACACTGAAGGGTTCTGCCTGACTTCTCAGCAATACCCTGAAAACATGGTGCGGTTTCTCCCTCTAGTTTGGCTGGTATTCCTGAAGTGCACTATAACTAGTCTGCCTCTGAAGACAACATTGAACTGCAGCAAAGAGACACCACAGTTTCCAGAGTAGTGACAAATTTTGCAATGTTTCTCTCAAGCTGCATCTTATCCTGAGAACAGGGTACAAAATCTGACTGTACTAGTATTTTAAAAGTATGCTAGACCTACTGGTATTAGAGAACGGACTTCAAACTCTCTTCTGTATTCAATTCCAAGTACTGATTTTCATCTCTAAAGTTAATATAGCTTTAGGTCCAATGGTCTAAGTGTCTGTCTCTCTGCCCATATACGATCATTATAATCAAAACCAGTGGGGTGCTTTTGCTAGTAAACCTTACATATCAAAGTCTGGGGATAAAAGCAGGATGTTCTTGCTGTAGATCCATACAATAGCATTTATTTCAAATAACAAGCCAGGGTATTTTAAAGCTGGGGTTTTTTGTGGCATGCAAGAAGACTGATCTATAATCTCATGTTTTTAGATGTGTGGGTGGAAACAGTGCATACATTTACATAAACTGGAAGATGAGCGGTATTGTTCAACTTGTAGCCTAGTTTTAGACTAGTAAATGTACTAGAAAATGTTCAGTTAGAACACAGCATAAATAAATGTATAGATGGTATGAACACAGCTAAGCTTTATTCAAACAAATATGAAACTGAATGTGATGAAGCAAGAAATGAGCTGGGACTGTTCATGGGCAAAGGTCCGTGTATAGTCCACATATTCATTCATATCTGTAGATTTAAATGTATGGTATCAGAAAAAAATGAAAGCAACGATGAACATAGCGTGGAAGTTACTCTTCAAGATTGTCAAACTGCTTCTTTTTTGTTATTAGAGCAAAACATAAGGAATAAATTATTTTATACTGAGGAGTCTACTTCCTATAATCAACCCAAATTTCTCTATGAAGAGCATTGCTCTATGAACAGAGTGTGATATAGTGATCATCGAATATATTTACTAGTGCTGGAAATCGACATGATTTCCTAAAGCCTGTGCTGTGGAAAAACATTACCACGCACACTTATTGTGACAGATAAATGCTTTGGTTTTTTGGTGATTAAAAGGTAAGGGGTGGCTTGAATTAGTACTCCATTCAGGCCATATTCAACCAAAGTATTTGTGATTTGCATATAGTTCTCTAGAGTGGAGTTAGACAGGTATTTTTTAAAAAAGAAGCAGATCATCTCCCCAAAGCCACTCAAGGACTCACTCTGGCCACAAACTGCCTGAGTGGCTGCTGGATTTTGGAAGCTTTGTGAGATCAGAGATTTTTAAAGACATTGTGTAGTCTGCAAGCAAGCAATAATACCTGCCTGCCTGACTTGTGTATGTCAGCCAGGAAATACTAGAGGCCTTGATCTCCTTCCTTCCTTCTCTAAAGATGTAACCAGGAAGTAGGGAATGAAAAATTCACTAATAGGAGTTAAATCTAAAACTTTCCTCTGATTAGAGTAAAAGTCTGTTCCTCAACTTTTTATTGAGTAATTGCTCAACTTTAATTCCAAGCTTCAAGTTTTGGCTTATTCATTTGCTTGGGCTTTTTTAGTTTTATAAAAAGAAAGTTATAGTTATGCTTGGGCAAGTGGAGGTTGTAGCACATGTATAAAAGCTCTTCTAAAGCTGGTTAAAGCATGCGGGGGAAGATGTGAAAATTAATTTCCTAAAACCATGCAACTCTATGCTTTAATATAGAAAGAAAAAATTCATGTGGGTCTTCTAGCCGAATGCTACCACTGCAAAAGGTAAAACGAATCATGATTGATACTCTAAACTCGCTATGGTGGTTACTTTGTGTCTCAGGCAGGATAAAATGCTTGGAAAGGTTAGTTAACTAGCTACCCAAAATACTATTTCACAACACTAATGCTAGCACAAGAACATTATTAACAGCATGTTGGACATTTTTGGGCGAGTATACTTGGGGCACACTGCCGCCTAATTATAACAATATGGGGAAGCTGGTGTAAGACAAAGCACTACTCCTACATGCGGAATGTACTCTCTTCTTCATCAGTTCCCAACTCAAAGAGGCTACTTTTTCATAAAAACACTGCATCACATGCTTGAATCATGATAAAATTAAGGAATTTAACATCCTTTCCTGAACAGGAGCATATTTGCGCAGAATATTGGCATTTGTCAAAGAGTGGTTTCTCAAAATACAGTTCCCTTGTATGCATTTGTGATGCTGAAGGATTAAACAGAATATAAATTCCCCCCCGCACTCCACTGGAAGGCAACACAAATTTAAAGATAAATAACTCTTACATTTAACTGCAAATGTTATGAGAATTCTTGGATTATGAGAAGAAGAGCAGAGAGATTAACAAAAACAGCCTGATCAATCAGAAGCAAACCCAAGATCCAAGTCAGGGCTTCAGGGTGTCCCTAGCTGTATGTTACATCGAAAATTTTTCTGTCCAAATTGGTTGTAAGGACTTTATTGCCTTGCCCAAATACACGGACATCTTTTCAGTTCTAACAGATAGTTACTGGCAGTCCCTTTGCATCTGCTGCACGTGTAGTGTGCCATACTGTCCAGCGTAGTAAATCCAGTGCTTTCATGAAAGGTAAAAACTTTGCACTGAGCTGTGATGTACTTGCACAGGAGATGTGACCTCCATGGCTCAGCATTGCGAACTGCAGTTTGCAATTGGCTCTAATCTCTACTAACATGAAGAATTTAGTATTGTCAGCAAAGTTTGCAACCTTACCATTCACCACCCTTCCCATTATCATTTATAAAATACTGAATGGCAAGATCCCTTGGCTGCAAAACTTGATCCTAATTCCTACACTTTGGTTCCTCATTTTTAACCAATTATTTACCCTTTGTAGGACTTTGCCTTCTCATAGCATAGCAGTTTAACTTCGTTAAGCATTTGTGGTGAAGAGTGCTGTTGAACGCTCTCTTAAAATCCAGGTGTGGTCTATCCAACACTTCCAAATAGCAACAAGATTATTGCACATAAATAGACTATACAACTGACAAGAAGACAAAATGCTTTGAGAAGCAAAAGTCTAATAAAATATTCTCTATACAGTGAATGTCCAGCAAATCCAGTACAAAAGTATGACAGACCTTCTTTAGATACATACATGCTCCATTAGCCTATAATGCCTCTGGAGTCTAGCAATTACCTCCCTTTGGAATTCTGCAAAGGAGCTAACCCAGTCTAATGACCGTTGGATTTGTGCAGATTGCACAGATACAATGTACAGAGATAAAAAGAGCAAATAAACCTGGATACATCCCACATACCTGTGGACAAGGTAAGCAACAGGCAAGAATTGGTGAAGGACAAGACCTCCAGAGGACAATTCTGATTTTAGGTGTTCTAAATACCTTCTGGAGATTTTTAATCTTTCTATATTGCCACAGAGCCCTAATTTATGTATCTTAGCCTGAATCCGGTATTTGGAACTGTCATATCTGTATGACAGTATGGAATCACCTTTATGAATGCCTCCTTTCTCAGTCCTATGTCATGCAGATATTTTTTTTATTTTTACCTCCAACACAAATGCAACAAGTAGACTAGATACAACTTAAATTCACTTTCTATCTAGAACAGAATCATTTAGGTTAGAAAAGACCTTTAAGATCATTGAGTCCAACTGTAAACCTAACACTGGCAAGTCCACCACTAAACCATGTCCCTGAGCACCACATCTACACGTCTTTTAAACACCTCCAGGGATGGTCACTCAACCACTTCCCTGGGCAGCCTGTTCCAATGCTTGACAACCCTTTCGGTGAAGAAATTTTTCCTAATATCCAATCTAAACCTCCCCTGATGCAACTTGAGGCCATTTCCTCTCTTCCTATCACTTGTTACTTGGGAAAAGAGACCGACACTCACCTCGCTACAACCTCCTTTCAGGTAGTTGTAGAGAGCGATAAGGTCTCCCCTGAGCCTCCTCTTCTCCAGACTAAACAACCCCAGCTCCCTCAACTGCTCCTCATCAGACTTGTGCTCCAGACCCTTCACCAGCTTCATTGCCCTTCTCTGGACACACTCCAGCACCTCAATGTCTTTCTTGTAGTGAAAGCTTTCCAGTTTCCCCAGATCCAAAGATAATGTATAATTTGCAGTGTATCAGACTCTTTTGGTACTTAACTAGCAATACTGACCAATATTTTTTTACTTTAACATTAATTGTTTCTTCAAAACTTCCAGAGATTAAAAATTATCATTAACTGTTGCAAGAAATCCTGTACTGATTAGCAGCTGGTAAATACAGCCAATTATCATCCTTGGGCATAAATGCAAAATTAAATAAAAGAAAATTTCCAATAAAATGAAATTGTATGGACCTTCACTCATAGTCTAGAAGATACATTTTAGCTTTTACATGAAATGGATTGTTATATAACCCCCATTGCATCATAACCTGATCCAGCCGTCACTGAAGTCAGTGACAGAATTCTCATCAGCCTCCTGTCCCCTGGCAGCCTCGTCAGGCCTTTAGACGTTATGCCGAAGTACAGAACACTGATGAGGAACTTTAACAATAGAGCCCATCCCATAATCTACACATTCTAAAAGGACTTTTCCTTAACATCTATACCTTGAAAGTGACAGCAATAAGATGTGCCATACTACTTAAAAGATACTGCAGAGTGCTCTTTGAAATGGCAACATAAAAGAGGCTACAATGACTGGGGCTTGAAGCCAATTTGAACTGAGTGATTGATTCTACAGGAAGACAAAAAAAACCCCCGTAGTTTTCATAGATGACAACAATGAATGCATAATTCAGTACATTAAGGACTCCTGAGTGACAATTCAGCCTCTGTTTACACACATGTATACATATGTATATGTATGTGTGTATATATATATGTATATTGTTCTTCCTATTTCTTATGTTCAGCTTCTTTGAATAGCTCCTTACATACAAGGAAACTATTTTTGATCAGCTGAATGCCAAAAATAATTACCTGGCATTCTGCCCTTGTACATTAAGCCCAGCATCCCTCAATTAAGAAAACTAATTTTAATATCTGGCAATTTAGATAAGATCTTATTCCATAAAAATAAAAATATTTTAATATTTTTCTTTTTTATTACTGCCAAATTAGAAAGAAACATTTCACATAGTCACAAGGATAAGACCGGTGCAGGGAGCTAAACAATTGCAAGAAGCTGCTCTGTGTATTTCTGTGGTTTGGAAATAGTGCCAAGTCGGAAGGAAAAGACATTCTCTGCATTTTCTAAAGCAAGATAAATACAGAAAAGAAATATAGATGAAAGATGGAACTGCTATCTATGGACTCTGCCAGATTCCTTGGCTTTTTGGCACACCTATTGAAGCTGGCAGACTTAGCCAGTAGCAATCTTTTCCATTAAAAGGAGCAACATATATTTTGGTTTAACATACTTTGTTTGTGCATTTTTAAGCTTCAGAAATGTCTATTTAAATTTTTTTTTAAGGATTCCTTCTGCACAGTTGGCTGCAATTGCACTTATTGAAGTGGCTCATTTATCACTAAAAGAGCTGCAGGGCACAGCTACTGTTAAACAGCTCCAACAAACCTACAGCTTAGTGGGACAAGCTTCTTTTTCTAAGACTAAAAGATGTTTAAAATGTGCCAAGAGGAGCTTTATGCCAGCCTCTAGGTTTGCAATCCAAATGTTACTACATTAAAGGTCTCCTGAAGCACAGAGTTTGGGCAAAGATAAGCTGATTACCCTTAGGCTGCTGGTTTTTCCCATCTGAGATCAGCCAGATTTTAACGGAACGCTTGCTACGTATCATAAACTTTAGTAATGTGAAATTTTGAAAAATCATCTAAAGTCTGAGGCTTAATCTACACCAAAGCCAAACTTCATTACCTTTGGCAATGGCGCAAAAGCAAAATGTTTTACATGTAAGTACCCCTACTTTATGAATGGTGAAATTTTGCTTATTATGAAGGTAAAGTCTTACTGGTTTCTGTTTCCTGGAGCTGAAACTGTAAGGAAAATGTTCACACCTGGCAGTTGCTAACACAATAGAAATTGCTGTGGCGTAACATTGTCAATTTTCATTAATCCTTCTGAAATGAAACAAAATATGCCAGTATTGGACTTAGTTTATGAAACCTCATATCTGAAATTTTAAAGTGTGATGCGATCAATACATTTGTGGGTGAAGGGACTGGGCATACTTTCTGTAGCCAACAGACATGCAGAAATTTTGCCATCTAGTGCCCTCTTTCTTGATGTCCAAGAACTGTAACAACTAATTTATAAAAAGCAACAGGCATCAGCTTGGAGTATGTGCCAAACATGCTGTATCTCCAGCCTGAGCTGTGGAGCCTGAATAGAGCCAACCACGATAGTTAAAAAGTGGGTTCTTCTAAACTTAAAATAAAAATATCAATATGTAAATATGCAAATACATACTATTGTACCCCAATAATATTATTGCGTAGATATTATATGAAATATTTTTGATTGATTTATAAATCAATTCATATTTTATTCATATTTGATTCATATTTGATTCATATCTTAACCCTTGCTTAATAATGTAAAACTCCATATTCTGTATTCAGTGTTCTCACCAAAGGCCCCCCACAAAAAACAACCAACCCCATAGCCAAATACTCCTAAAGAAGTAGGTGCCAGTGGTTTTGCATTTCATTTTCTAAACTTCAGATATATATGGTTTGTGGCAAAAAGTTGGTTTTGGAATGTTTTCAGTAGAAATTACTATTAATTGTCTTCCATATTTTGTAATTCATATCTATTTATTTCACAAAGATGGTCTTATGAAAGTCTTTTCACATAAAATGGTTAGCCAAAACTTCTTGTAGGGATTTATGACTTTAGCAAACAATGGCCAATATTCTGGAAGCTCTGCACAATAAAATACACAAAATGTATTTTTTAATACAGTCATTATAACAAAGTATAAAAGAACTCTCCAAATATTAAATCTACATTTCACAATAACTTTCATAAATCATGGTTAAACCAACTGGTTTTGTATCTTAGATTATTACAAGGGAATGGAAGAGACTACGTATAATTAACCTGCCATTAAGAATATTAATCTGCCATTAAGAGTAGAACTCAAAAAGCACAAATACCTCTTATGTATTAATTAATCACAGAATTCAGAAAATACTTTATAGCTGTTACACATTCTTTGCCAAAAAAAACCCCAAAAAGTTAACAAACTGAAAAAACCCCCATGCATCTCTTGAGGCTCTAGTCTGATGAGAAGACAGGAACAAATCTGATGTATTAAAAAATAGATATTCAAATGTATGAATATACAAATCAAGTCCCACTCTTAGGAGCATGAGTCTCTGCTTTGCCTGCCTTATTGTACCAAGCACTTGAAATTAGGTTTTCAGCTTCCCTGGTGAAGTTCCTATAAGCTACAATAATTGATATTCTAGAAGGCACCTATTAATATTTTGTAATGTTAAGAAAACAGAGTACTTCATGTTGTGCAAATAATTCAATAAATCAGACCACAGAGTAAGGCTAACGATCAGTTCTATGCACTGGTAGATTGGATAGACACTTTCAATATTAAAAATGTCAGAACATGAATGGAAAGTCTGATCTTCTGCATTTCAGATATGTACTGTAATCATTAAGTTAATGGTTCCTCTAGCCCAAAAATAATTAGTTCTGTATGTACAATGGAATAAGAACAGGAGAAAATTGACTTGTTCATAGTGCAGGACAGCAATACTATCTTTATTTAAACTTGTTTGGATAATAAAAGCAGCTCAGAACAATGCAGAGCTCAAGAGAGGCTAATTTATTCTAACTTCATGTAGCCTTCAGCACAGACACACACATGCAAAAAACTGCCAACAGTACCAGTTATGGTTCCCATATGGTGTAAGTGCTTTAAAGTCTGGGTGACTGGCTACTATCCAGTGGTCCTGTTTCCTCGTTTTTCACAAAAAACTTACAGTCAGTATTTGGTATTTATGTTTTTCTTATGATGATTGAGTTGCAGCTATGCATTAGCAGTAATTGTATCTTGGTCTGCTTGAACTATCAAATATGATCAATACAAATATTTTTATAGATTTTTTTCTACCATTCCATTCCTATGTGTTTGTTCACCTCCACACCTCCCTTGCTGTGTGCTACATTTAAATTTAAAGTTTTCTGGGGTTGCCTTCCTCTTATGTAAGTATACATCACTGCCTAGCAAAGTGGACTACTTATGTGTGATCAATGGCTTTAGGCATCATCACAGTACACAGAAATAAATGAATAAATAGAAAAATTAATACATTTACTATTTATTATTTAATTAGTTCAGAATTCAAGCACAAATTTGAAGTCAAAACATCAAGAGATCCTCATATGAGATACTGGAAACTCACTAGGAAGATTTCTCTAAATGTTTTAGAATATTTGTGTACCATCTGATCAGGTACTTGCAAATGTAGAATTTCATTGGCAAGCAGAACAGGCATTTTTTAGCTTCATACTTTACAATCAAAGCCACTGGTATTCTTTTCATAGACCTTAATCCATTTATGTCTACATAACTCAAAAGTATTTACCACTTTCTCAGCCAGTGAACTCCTTCAGTTTTCTAATGACTCGTATCTCTGCTAAACCTGGAATCTTCCATTGTGGAAAGGCAATATTTTGTTTTAAAGGCATTACAAGAAGAGTCAGTGTGTTGGTCTCTTAAAATTTTCCTCTCTAAAACAATAAAATGCTTGAATACATTTTGTGACTGCTTTTAAATTATTAATTATTCTTACAAAAATGAGAGCTAATTCAGCTGACATTTTTAAAGTATATTGACAACAACTCAAATCTGATTTAATCTCCTGAAAAAAAATCAACTTATATCACAAGTTCTAAATTCACTGGTGATTTACATTAACAATATTACATAATTTTTACTCCTGTGCACGAAGGCCAACATTATAGCATGTGAAGGTCTAACCTGGGGAACAGTTTCCAAAAAGACATGGACATAAAAGTAGAAAATTGGCCGAATATGAACTTTGAGGGCAATGCTGTGGCCAAACAGAATAATGAAAATCTCTGATGTTCAAACAGAGCTTACATAGAAACAGGGAAGTTATTTTACCTGTTTTAAGTATTCATAAAGATATTACTGGAATACTGAATTCTGTTCTGAAGTATGTTGAAATTCAGTCCAAAAGAGAAGTTCAAAAATAAAAAATTCAGAACTGATACACAAATATAATTAAAGAATTAGAAAGATAGACATTCCATCAGAGATTACACTTGCTCAGCCAGTTAAAAAGAGGACAATGTGACAAGTAATTTGATCTTACTCAAAAAGAATGTATATAGGAACAGAAGTTATGTAGGGCTTTTCAGTTTGCCAAGCAACAGTATCATACATGTAATTGCATAAGATAAAGCTAGACAAACCTTAGGCTACAAATAAGGTGCAAATGTTTTTATGGGGAAGGTATTTAACTACTGGAACAAGTTATGATGGCTCTAGTGGATTTTCCATCGCTGGAATATTTTAAGTAAAGAGTCAGTGTTTTTCTAAAAGATATACTCTATTCCAAACAGAAATAAATTGAAGCAATGTCTCTGGTTTGTATGAGCAAGGCTAGTCAGACTAGATCATTAAAACGATCCCTTCTAGTATTATAATACACGTACCTATGATTATTTAACAAGAGAATAGTGTCCAGTTTACAGGACTATAATTTCATTTAGGCTTTTTAAATATTGGCACATTACCTTTCTTCCAGCCCTGCAACTTCCCCTGTACCACAAGGCTTGTTGAAAATCAACATTCAGGAGGATATTAATTTAAATTCAGCTGTCTGAAAGCTAGCTGTTTAGTCTGAGCTAGTAACCTAGGTCCTTTCTATACTCAGTGGAGAAAACTAGGCACTTTCATGAGTCTATTCCTTCCAGATATCTTGGGCATCTATTTTCAGCTAGCACAAGCCTGCAGGTGCCTCTCTCTCTTTCCATGGACTACAGAAGGTGTCTTAGTTTAGACTACTTTAAACTCCATACCTAAAAGTGTCCGAAGTTAGATGAAAGGAATCCATCCTTAATACTCCAGAGATCTTTTTCAAAATCCCTGGATTCAAGTTAGTTAGGTCCACTAATTTAAAACATCTGGCTTTATTAGATCATGTTCAAAGTGTGCTTCAGTTACTGCTGGGCAGATAGTGTTTCATTACTATCACAGCATATAAATGCATCTCATCTGTATTTTTCTAGGAAGAGAATAAATTAATTTTTTTAATAGCTCTTTCATATTGCACTATTATTCAGAATTCTGTCATTCCTATCTAATAATGAACTGGACTGTAGAGTAATTTGAACAAGTTCTCCACTGCCTTGGGATGGGATTCACCCCATTAAACATAGATACCTACAGTGTAGATGTGCAGATCTGAACTTTGGACCTGCCCTCCCATTATAGCCAAAGAAGACCAGAAAATACTGCCAGTAGAGACTGAGGTGCCTTATCTTTGCATAAATGTCTAAATTAGGAGAGATGAAACACAACAAAGAATCTATTCCTTTTCCTTGACTATTACAAGAATTTGGGTGACTGTTTCAGAAGGGCATGTTGACAATGTAAACATTTAAAGTTAAGATGAATTATGACTTTGATGAATTTTCTTCTTCCACAGCCTGATTTTGGGTGTTTATTTTCCCTTGTTCTTGCTTTTTTCATTACTTTAATAATCTCCTCAGAGGTCTCATTAGCCTCATCATAAAAAATTGGCCCCAACTCTGTAGGTGATGAGGCCATTCAAATTTCCTAGGCCTTCTTTACATCGAAATAATAATGATATTCCACAAAACCAAATCCTTTATATCACTTATAAAATCAGAAATTAACTTCCACAATAGATTACCTTTTATCGTTCTTCATTTGCAAACTAAGAATGACCAGGAAGAATCAGTTACATGTTTTTCACTTGTATATACATTGAATCTTTTGAAATATCTGAAGTCTTTTAAAAGGTATATTATGAGCAGTTTTGTAAGTGCCTATACACACCACCATCGTCACTCACTCACTTCAGAAACATGTCCCAGTCTACAGCTTGCCAACATAACCAAGAAAAAGTGTGACTGTAACACAGAGAAGCATTGTATAAATTTGACATGGTGACATGGTCTCTAGGACAATGATTTAAACATTCTTTCAGGATCTTCAGATTACTTGAATTGTTCCTTTAAACCGTGTTTAGACTCATCTTTTCACTACTAAAGTAGTTGCACTTCCTCATCTGCCTGTGCCTTGCAGAACAGTCTTTCCACAATTCATCTTAAAAGAGCATCCCTATAAATGTACTCTTTAGTGGACAGTTGAAGATCTTTTCATGAACAAGCTTGATTGCTCTAAGGTTTCAGCAGCAGTCAACTATAGATAGACATCTTTGTTCCTTTGCAACAGCTACATTTTAAGGGAGATTTTCTGCTGGTTCCATGAAGAATGTGGTGATGTCTGGATACTTCCAGTCATCTGTGACTTTTCCTATTTCTCTTCCCTCTAATTGTGACAGACTCTAAGTGTGAAGAACGTTGCCTGGTACTCCTGCTTATCTTGGCTATAAACTGCCAGTCCCCTACTGGATTTCTCTTCTCCCTTGGTTTGTGGCCAGCTATCTCCAATCTTGAATTCAGGTTGATGCCTGTTCCTTAGTCTGATGTCTAAAAATTTCTCTTGCTTTCTAGTGTCCCATGTGTCCTTACTGGGTCTTTGAAAATACAAATCTCTTTTCCAGCACAGCCATGAATTTTTACTTCAGAAAGAGGAAATACTTTCTGGTGTTTGGTAGAAAGAAAGCATTGATTCATCTGTCACAGCTCATAACCATTGTTCCATTCCCGGTCATAAGAATATTGTATGTGGAACTGAACATAGAAGAAAAACTTCATAAACTGCCTTTCTAAACTTCCTCCAAAATCACCCTGTTTGTCTACTCAGAATTTCACATGGCAGCTGACATACACCAGTATTTCCCAACCTTTTTGTCCCACAGCCTTGCTTGAGAAAGCTGAACGTATTTGGGTGCGGTTACAAACAGGTGAAACCTTGGAACACTGGTTTTCTGTCACAACTGTCTGCATATACCTGTTGTTTTGTGATTAGCAAATACTGTTTGCAGCAGTGGCAAAATGTGAAATATGAGAATCTGGCTGGAATTACTTTCCCTATATATTTTTATTCCTGGTTTCCTGGACAGAAACATGTACATACACATTGCATAGTGAATGGTCAGAAAGTCTGATGCTTTGAGAAAGTCTCTGACCAACTGTTCAAGCACTCAGCATCAGTGTCTTTCACACAGAGTAAATGTTTCCCTCAAGCATCAGACTTTCTGTGCATGTGAACACAGCGCATGAACATGTGCTGAAGAACACCTGGGATTATGCATGTATTGCAACCTAGTCAGAACTACAGCAGCTGTGACATTAATCCAACTGGGCATGATTACTAAAACGCTAGATATCTGGTAAAAGGATGAAAAAATATCAAAGGAACCCAGACAAATTTTCCAGAAGCAAAAATATGATTGGTCCTGGAAAAATCTGTACATAACCATCCCTACATAAATACAAAGTATGCTTTCAGTCAACTATTCACCGGAGAGGCTAGAAGAATGAAAACACCTGGACATTCTGTCATCACTGAGAAGCATGGTGCAAAGATACTCAAGAGCACAGACACAGTGCTGCAACTACTGTCTCACCTGTGCCAGGCAGACGAACTGAATAGACCAGGCAAGATTCAGCACTGTACTGACTCTTGCATTTGAGCAACTAAATCTACTCCACCCACTCTCCTTGCCAACTGGGAATGCCTCTTTAGCCTTTCTGAAACTCCAGTAACTGATTCTTGATGGTAATTCCAACAGTGCCAGCATAGAAGTCAAGCTTATAATCATTGGTGGATTGGCCAGCTGGGCCCTAAGCTGTCATGATGCGCATGTTGATTTGCTTCACGATCTGCTCAGCTCTGGCAACACAGAACAAAAGCAGTTGGACTAGCACATCTGGAGAAACTATCATAGGTCCAACAGAACATATTTTCTCAGACTGCCCACCACGCTTCACTTATTAGATGGGCATCCTCACTGGATAGGAACCACTGTGTCTCACTGGTCTGACATATCCTCCAGAAAGGCCTATTTGTTGCTTCACTTTGCTTTGCTGCTTTGCCATTCTAGGTATAACACAACTTATAAACATTAGAAAGTGGTTGGAAACATCACAGCAGGATAATTGCTAATTAAACCAGGCTTTATTTAGGGTTAGAAACTCTAGATGACCATAGGTATTGTCCTCTTGTGAGTGGGAGAATTCCATTCCCTGAAAAATAGGGGCAAAATCAAACTACACACTTTTTAAAAAATGGATATGCCTGTACTGCAGTCATACTACTAGAATAAGGCAAATCATCTGACACTGAGCTCCATGCTACCAAAGCTAGACAGGTAAGAAAGCTCAAGATACAGGTTTTTCACAGTTTATTAACATGGATCTCTGAGCCATGTTAACTTCAACACATACACTGGTATTGGATTGTCTCTGGCTATATCCTAGTTGAAAGGCAAATGCATTTTGCAATGTGCCCTGCAGTCCTGATTCCCAATTGTTGATACATATTGTGATTCCAGGTCTGCACCTGCATTTTTTTTTTGACAAACCAGAATGTATGCATCCAGGTTTAGTCCTAACGTGCAATCAGTATGTGGCCAGGCTATACACTTGGACATAAGAGCTGGGAACTGCTCCAGGGTCCTACTGTTTAGACTTACCCATTTTATCAATTTGCCTTTTGTTAAGGATTTCTTAAAGACTTAAAGGAATAAAGCTTTAATAACAGCTCCATGTATACTTGTTATGTTAGAAAAAATGCTATTTTAAAATATCTGGATAATTAAAAATACAGAATTATTATTTGTGAAGAATGTTTTCATTTTTTACTGCCAGTGAGAAAAATGAGCAGTAAGGAATCATAAAGTTTCTTTTCCTGGCTACGTATTTGGTTCACAGTCACCTCCTGGCTATGAAGAGATTCCAGTCTACCAAACTGAACAGCTTATGGCATGAATCAACGGTGCAGCCTTTTAACATTAGATGTGATTTCACTGATATTCTGAATCATTTTCAAAAATCCTTCCCAAGACTTTTGCATCTTGTGATACTTAGCAGGTATGAAGAATTATTCCAGGTCCTTCATGGCAATGTGTGGTCACAGGTGTTTTTATCTTAACACTCTTTAACCTCTTAATTCTCGATCAGGTTTGCCTGCATTTTAAAGATTCATTACAGAACCAGTTTTGTTTGCAATCAGACTGCTTTCCCCCAAAAAACTGAGATCTTGTGAACTACAGAGGAGGATTAGTCAAACCTCATGGAATTTTGAAATACTTCAAGGTATGTGGGATAGCACTGCATCTTTTAGTCACATATATTTGTAGCTCTGACCTAAAATTCAAGGGAATTTTCTGTTCATGGAATGACTATTTCATTTTTGAATGATACAGAGTGGAATTCAGACACTTTATCGTACACATCTCCCTAAGTATCTAAACAACAGAGTGATTAAATCTGTTCTTCTGACAGTATTTCTTTGAGATACCCATCTGACTAAGTATAGTGAAGAAGGTTTCTGCCACATTAGACGGGGTGACTGTTTCTGGATACTGAATGGGAAAGGTCATTATCACAACTATGGCTGTTTTCCCTAATTGAATATGCCATGGCTATGGCTCAATAAAGTCCATTGAGAAGCTGGAGAATACTGCTTAATTATCAAAAGATAGTGAAGAAGTGGTTTGGAAAGATCAATAATTTTTTTCCATATTTTGTATTATTTTCATTATTTTCCATCTGATAGAAATCAGATTATCTGAATCACAGAATCATTTGGCATTTAAACTGAGTCTTTAAACATTTTTGACCAGTGGATCTTTTTTATCCGACTACAGATATAGCCAGCTACAGATATATGTATGATAATGCCATTACACACCATTACACTGTGCCAGAATTGAAACTGCTCACAATAAAGTGCACAATCAGTGCAGGCATAAATTCAACATTAATAGTAGCACTACATCATAAATCAACTCTTACTTTCAATACATTTACCTGAACATGAAGTAAAATGAATAGTCTGCAAACAGTGAATCTTTCAGGAAATTTATGAAAATTGAGAGCTCCTACAATCTCCATCTCTAAGGCCATAATCCTTATCTCTCCTGTGCCAAAGGAATAACTCTACTGGCTTCCACTAGTGAGATAAAACTTTGCTAGAAAAATCTTTTTGAGAGAAAAATTCTTTCTAGAGTAAGATCTTTGCAGAATGTGCTCATATTTAACTCCTAAAATAAGAATTTTTATAAGTAAATGCAGAAACAGAAACACTGTTTCACTGTTTCACTGAAACAGCTCCACGTAAACAAAGCCTTTGTATTATTCTATCTTAATTTGTCCCCAAATCCAGTTACACTCAGTTCCCAGGTGACTTTCTGCTATAACTAGGCAACTATCCATTAAGATAACCCAACCTCTTTTGCAAAAGTCACTTGAGAATGACAAAATGCTGACGTGACGTCACTACCAGCCTAGGTCAGAGTTGAGTCGAGTCAAGTACTCTAGAGGTGAATGTCCACATCATATTTCCATTCCTAACAACCACCTAGCTGTAATATCTTTAGCACTGCAACATTGTTCCCTAATTCATTGCTTAACCAAACATTTTTAGGATAACGTTCAGAAAATTTGAGGTATACAGCAGTATTCAAGAACTATTTCAAATGAAAGATCTCTTCTTTTGACCATGCCAAACCCTTCAATAATTTGAACTCCAAATAAGAAAAACCTTCCACCTCACCTTCACCACTCCATTTTCATGCATGGTGATACAATTGTTGGGATCCTCTGAAAGCTGATATAAAGCCTGAGCTGTAGCTCTGTGAACTGATGGGTCATTTGACTTCAAGTAACGTACTAAAGGAGCTACAGCCTTGGTCTCTCCAAAGGTAACTCTATTGCTCCCCCACATGCAACACTGGGAAATGGCCTCCGCTAAGTGACGTCTTAATTTGTCATTGTTCTGAGGAAGGTAAAAACATAATAAATTAAAGACAACATAATACAATAAAAATTTCGTAGGAAAGCAGAACTGTATTCTCAAACATCTTTAAGGCATCCCAGTTTAACTGCAGTACAATTAAAAATTGGAGAGAGCTATAAGGCATGGAGCTAGTAGTCTCTTATTCTCTTTGTAGGAAGTGCTGTGAATTTTTATATTATTTCAAAGGTGCTTTTAGAGTGACTGGAAATTAGATAAGATTAGCATTAAAATGTAACATATAGGCCCATCATTGAGATTCTCTGCATGGTTCAGATTTATTGCTCTCTCGACCCTTTGTGCTTTTTTCATACAGCAGCTGCATCTCTCAAAAGCAATATTCAGCAACAGTGACTATTAAAATGAAGCTCATCTCCAAAGCAATTTTAGTACCAGCTACAAAGTGTTTTCATGTCCAATATACATCTCACAGAGGAAGGATTCTACAGCTCTTCCTTGTAGCTGCTGCAAAATCTACCGCTCTTGTCATAACCTTTTAGTTGGGTATAATGCAGCGTGACATAAGAAACTCAGATACTTAGTATAATATGTTTAGAAGTTACTTACTGTGTTTGCTAGTTTGGACAACAGAGGGACGACTCCATGATCTGTTATAACAGCTAAATTTTCTTCATCTTTAGCTATATTTGTAATGGCTGCACATACACTTGCTAAAACTTCTTTATTCTTTGATTTTAGCAAATTGACTATCAGTTCCAAGCCACCAACAAAGGATCGAACCATTTCCCCAGCATCCTAAATGAGAATCAAAAGAAACATTATTTTTAAATATTCAATTTGTATGTATATGCAAATGTTAAAAAAAGAGATTGGCATGACATAATTATTCAAAACTGCAGCTATTGCTGTGTTGCCTTCACCAAGAAATATGGCTAATTCAGAACTCAGAGCTCTCTTGATTGACATATGAGAGTTAGACTGTTTTACATACCACCATCTAGGCAGAAATTCAATGCCCAAATAAAGGTATCTAGTGTCATTTTAGAGACCACAGGGTATTCTTTACAGCCTCAAGCTGTCACTCCAGAAGGGTGTAAGTCTCCCTTATCTGCTGTATCATATTTGCCAGGTGGGCGCCTCACATACCGTAAGGCATCTAAAACAGCAATAGACACCCCTGTTTATGCTCTCATAGTGTCTCCTATTTCCTACATTAAGTCTGACAGCTAAGACGAAGGAGTGGTAATATTATTTTCTTGTATCAATGCAAATGAGTATTCAGGAATACTTAAGAGGGGAGGCTACACAAGTCATGACAGCAACTGTGGGAGAACCATGGTGCACCTCAGAGTATGAACAATTCATGTAAAATGCGACTAAAGGACACAAACATGACTCTGGGAAAATGTCTAAGTATGGTCTTGGAAAAGAAATAGAAAACTAAACAGTGTGCCTTGATCTTGAATACACTATGCAGATCTGGTCCATCTTCTCCATCTTGAAAAAGCTACAGTAAAATTAGAAAAGGTTTAAAGATGACAAGAATAATCAAAGGTAGGGAACTGCTCTGTAGGAGGAATGACTAACCAACTAGGACACAAGGCTATAAAAGAGAAAAATGAGGAGCGGTATGATAGAGGTGTATAGAATCTTGAGTAGAATGGAAAGGGCACACAGGGATCTCTTGTAGGAGAAGACCTGGCAGCATCAGATGAAATTGGCAGCTAGCATGTTCAGAATAAAAATAAGTTATTTTCAAACAAAGCATAGTTAAGATGTTGAAGTCCTTGGAGCATGACTGCAGTGGCTGTTAGAAGTTTACATGTTAGAAATTAACTAGACAAATTCACAGAAAAAAAAATCCATTAAGGATTATCCAATATAAAAGTATTCCCTCTGACTGAGATAGTTCCTGAGCCACAGATTTCTTGAAGGTGGGAGAGCACTCTGGGGAGGGGAGACATGTCTACAAGTTTGCCCTGCTCTTCTACCTTTCCTTAGGCATTCCTTGTGGGCTAGTATGAGAAACAGAATACTGTGTCAGTGAATCTCTGGTCTGACACAGCATTGGCTGTTCTCACACTCTTATGTTTATTAGTCAACTCAAATTATCAAGCACATGTTTACATGTCAATGTGTAAAACACAGAAAACCAGCAGTTTTGGCACTGTGAGACTGAACTAATGGGTATGGAATTCATCTGGTTGCCTCAAGCAAAGAGGAACTGACAGTATCTGATAAAGTGACATGCAGCATACAGTACTTCATGTACCCTTAAAAGCACACAGGGTAAAAATCTAAGTTTTGTTTAAACACAAATTCTTAACTGATTAAGTTACATAGTCACTGACCAACGCTGCACACCAAGATTCATTGCACCGCACTAAACTGAGATGTTTGAAAAGAAATGTATCTCTTTCTTTGGTAAGATGTTCCCCATGTAAGATTACATTATTTTAGACAAGCTCTTTTCAGTTTCCTCATGGACAGAAACAATGCCAGAATAGAAAAACATCTACTTCTTTGAATGAATTTTTACATGTTTATTCAATCTGTGGGTAACTCTAAGCAATATTTTGCCAACAACCACCTAGAAGGGGTTCTCAGGATGCCTAGTTATACAGAGCCTGAAAGACAACACTGCAAAATGCAGCAGCATTTTCAGAAACTTCATTGTAAACATAATAATTAGCAAAGGGGTGGATAGAACTTTAAGTGCCTAACCTGAGGATATCAAGTATTGCAATGTAATCTGGAGATATCACCATTTCTACTTGAATGGGCCCATCAGTTACTTTAGTTGAGTGGACCTCTATACTAAACTTAGATATTCGTGCTTATCAGAACTTCTTTATACAATCTATAATCCAGCCCAACATTTTTTGTTAGATTTTCAACCTGTCAGATGTGGATCTGGAAAGATAAGTAGTTCTCTTAAAGTTCTTTGTCCAATAAATATAGAAACTAGTGAATGACTTAATTATGGCTAACTTAAGGATTTCTGTAGAAACATAAGACTTAAGAAAAGCAAATGATTATGAAATAGATGCAGGCCAGAAACCACTGTGGGCAAGAACTTCAGGTGTTTTCTGATGGTCATCTAATTTTTATGGAACTATTTACTAAAAGTATGTTACTAGTGCCCAAATCACACCCCTCACAAAAGGGTACTGAAAATAGGTCAGAGGAGATTCTTGGCGACATCGTGGTGGTACATCTGCAGGCGGCATTGGATGGCCTGGTGTCAAACTGTTATTACACTCAAAAGAGAATAAAAGTGACCAGCCAAATGGTCAACAGTAACTTTGTAGAAGAAATTTTAGCCTATGCACCTCAGTGATGGTAAATGTCCAAGATGGAAAGAAAGGTCTGCAAGGGGAATTTCTTTCATTTGTTTCCTTCAACAGGTCAATAGGAGAATTTTTAATAAAAACAACCAGACACTTTCCTGAAATCCTTTTGGACTGAAAGTTCTTAGGACTTCATGAAAGTGCAGACATGGATAGTATGATCTTTCCTAGGGCTAGGGAGTGACCTTGAGACCAAGAATGGTTTAGATTATATTTATTTCTTTTTGGGGGCTGATTTATGAACAGAGTAGGGTCCATTTGTATTGTGTTAGCTTTGCTGAGCAAATCCATCAAATTGCTCATGGACTTGGTAAATAAAAATTCCAGAAGATGCTGCAGTTCATCTTTTTTAGTTCTGGGTCCAAACGCTAAACAGAACTCTTAGCTGTGATGTTTCCTTCTCACAGAAAGCAAAAGCAGTGGGTAGGCCCATCAGGAATGAAACATTTTCCACCACAGGCAGTGCAATTCTTGAGACTGGAAGGGAGAGGTTAAAGCCATATAGTGTGAGGGTCAAAACCAGAAGCCACAGCATGTGGAAAAAGGGTAGTATCCAAGAGCAAACTTCATACTGAAGTCCTAAAAAACCCAGAATGAACAAATAACAGAGGCCCTTACAGAAATTAAAAGAGGATCTAAATGTTTATGCAGAAGGACAATAAAGGTTTGTGACTCAGAAAAGCAGCTGAGAGAAACAGAGAAGGGCGGGCAGTGCTCTGCCACTTCTATTACCATGTGAGCTGCATGTAAAGGGAGGTGGGTTACAGCGTGTTTCCCATGGATACACTAGCATAAAAGTTTCTCTGTCATTGCTAGTGTATACATACCACAGTGTAAATGTATCTACAATCACCTGAATAAAACCAGTATTTCTCAATATCAGTTTTCATGTCTGTCTTGAAATTTTAAAATTTTACCAAAGGCGGTAAATAATGGGTTACAGAGAAAGATTTCTACACAGAAATTTCTTACCTATATGTATTAGACGGTTAGACAGCTAAATGAGCAGATACAGGAGAAGGAAAGAAAATGAGAATTTTACATTTCAATTCCTTGAAACTTACTACAGAAGTGTGCATTACCTTGTGTCTAACTATTGGCTCAACAAATGAGAAAGGCTTCTGTTCAACAGGTAAACTCTACAGTAAGGTGTCTAAGATTTGAAAGGGGCCCTGCTATACATGAAAATGATTCTACTCTTCTGCATGGTTCAGATATCTGTGTATTATTATTCATGTTCTTGAAAGATGTTTCATGAAGACATAAAATAATCTGTATCCCATCTTAATGAACTAATACGTACATTTTATATTTTCCTACCTGTACGTATTTTCTTTCCAGGTGATTATAACCCTACTTGTTAAACTTCTCTTCTGACAAGCTTATACTTTCCACATTTTGTAAAGGAGCACGGTCCAATTAAATTGATGGAGTAATATATAAACAATCCAGCAGTAAGTAAAAGAAAAGAGTTTCAATAATTGCCTGTGAAACCAGCTAAACACAAGCACAGAACCTTGTACCAGTGATGAAAAGCAGAGGGAAACTGCAGAAACCACATGTCAGGAAAGTTTCCCAAATGTGATTGTGGGTGTAGTCTGGTGGTCTGTGCAAGACAAAGAGAAAAGTAAAGAAGCAAGAAATTTGAAGAACAATGAGCAGAAAGAAGGATGGAAATGAGAGCTTTAAAATCTGTTATGTTACTTACAAGACCTTTTTTTTTTTCCAAAGAAATTTAAACAACAAATGCAATCTTTTTGGTATCATTTAGCAAAACCACATTCTTGCTTTGTATAGTAAATTTCTACTTTTTTTTAAACTGAAAGATGTGTATTTATTATATTCAATTGCCATACTTGAAAGATATTTAAAGAAGAAATTATATGAAGTTGTGCCTGTGATTGCAGAGGTCTGGATTTAATTCTTTTGAATCTATGTTCTTTGAGTATACTTGTATTAATGATCAGATAGCTGTTCATACTATAAAGTCTAAAGTAATTTCTGTGATTTTAGCTTCCAAATACTCTCGGGCATTTTCATCTATACTTTTTTTTGTAACAGAAGAGAAGAAAAATCATACCTAACGTGTTTGGAAATCTTTTTTGCACTTTTTGTTTCACATCATAGAAAAAAATGCAATCTTTAAATTCCACCTTCTAAATTAATTGACACACAACTTTTTTTTTTATGAGACTTCACTCAAAGGGTTTGTCATTTCCAGCTATTAGTGTATGATAAGCTTTCATATTTCCCTGTAGTTCTTAAACTTCACTGTAGAAATGTAAATGTCATTGTTTCAAAATCTGAGTAGTTTACTATTGGGTAATAACATTATTTTGATATTGAACTTGAAGTGGAAAGTGTTCTATTTCCAGCCCAAGACTACATTTATACTTCAGTATTTACATACTGCAAACTGTAATCTATTAATATAGCCATTAAACTACATTTACTTTCTTCATTGTTACCTATGAAGTTATTCAACAAACTTCAAGTATTTTGAAAAGCTTAGAGAACATGTTAGGATATAGCTGCACAAAAAACAACTTGAAAGAAAAGAAGAATGCATTTAAGCGAATTTAGGTAATTTACTTCTTCCTTACCTATTGTGACAAAACCTTACTTCTTAGTTGTCCTAACAAGGCTACTCAGTTCGAGTTAAGCAGGAAAAAAAAGTGGTATGGTAAGAATAAAGCCTAAGAAACAGCATTTATAGATAAAAATATTGTTAAAATCACTCCCACTGATAAGCAATAAAATAGATAATTTTATTGTATACATCTGAGTGTATGTATTAATGATAGGTTGAATGCTTCTGTTTTAACAATAATATTTCGTGAGCTGAACAAAGTCAGAGGCTAAACACAAAAGACATTTAAAGAAGCAATAAAAATGTTAAAAAACTGGTGGGAGGGGAGCAGGAACGTTTTACTGTATTAACAGGAAATATCTTCATTTTAAATCTTCATCATTATTATAACTTTTAAAGTAATATTTAACCTGAGGTGACAGATATGAAGAAATATAGATCATTAAAGTACATTTTAAGTGGCTGAAGAAGATGGGAAGAGGTAACAGGATTTTTCATGACTTCACACGACCATATCTTCTAACTAGTGGGCAGCAAAGTTTTTATCCTCAGAAAGTACGATAAATATTATTTCAAAACTGGATTCAAAGGGAAGAGTTTGCAATCTCAAGCAGTAAAAAAAAACCTATCTGGCATAGATGCTGAGGCCAGCAAAATTACCTGCTGTGCTAATAAAAGCCCCATCCTGCTACTCTTTAGTCACATATTTTCATCTTGTTGAACTGCACAACTATTAAAAAAAATTAGTTAACTTTCCCTTTTCACTTATTTCTACATTGGCTTCTGCCAATGTGAGATAGACCAGCTTCACACATTTTTTTTTAATTAGGAGCAGAAAGCATTACAATATTTGCAGAAAGACAGATTTGGAAAAATCACTTGATCTTTGCAGTACTTATACAAGGAGAACATTTGGGATTTTTGAGTTCTCTTGTCATCATATTATATGGTTTTTTGTGGTTATTTTCATTAAGTAAATAAAGTTCATCAGCCTTAAGACATACAGTTCTTGTAAAAGAACTACTGAATTCTTTTGTAACTGAATTCCTTTCTTATTTCTTCCAAAGTGAATACTGGTTTCTTTATTTGAAAGATTTAGAGCTAAACACTGTATTACAAAAACACATTGTGTTTATCTTTAAAAATACTCTACTTGAAAGATAAAAGTTTCTCCGCTAAAAACAAGTAGTATTTCACTCTTAGAACATCTTAAAAACCTTAAGGTGTCAAAGCTAATTTGTCAAATTGAATTACTTTTGCCCAAAAAAGTGATGGTATGGCTGTGCAAATACGAGTTATCAAGTTATCAAGAGTCATCTTTAAACTACCTTTTCTTTAATGAAGGAAGCTGTCCATTTCCATCCCCTATAGCTGACTGAGTAACTTATCATCCTAATGCACAACCCAATTTAAAATTCAAAATAAAGAAATTCAACAGATAAATTTCTATATTATAGGTGTTCAGTGAAAAAGGGAAGCACACAATTTATATAATGCAGTTTCTATTCATTTTTCTTATGAAACAACTCAATGGTATTATTAATCAAATTACTTCATATTTAAAGGCTAATTTTATTCCTGTCTATACAGCTGTGGAGGCTTCCACTGTAGCAGAACTGATGAAGAAACACCTTGTGAGATGAAACTATTTAAGTACATCTCACAAATCTTCTTCTGTCCTGTAAAATGCAAGGTGTTGGGAAAAAGTCAGACAATCAACATGGATTTTCCTGTCCTTTCCACCTCACCGAAGCAGCTAAAGGCAGAGCAGCAAAGCAGAGTAGCTTTAACATGGCTCCAATGCTACTCTGCAGCCTAGAAGAGCAGAATTCCTTACTCTTGGCTCTTCAGGGATTTGATCGTTGCACAGTTAAACACTTGGCAAGTATATTGCTATTGATAGTTTCAAGAAACAAAAGCAAAGCCCATTAGCCAAGCGTACAGCCCAAGAAAGAATGCAGTGCACGTTCTGTAAAAGATGGCAGGGGGGAAAAAAAAGTCTACATAGTCACTCATGCAACTTCTAGTAGTTCTTTTGTCTATTGTTTTCCTTTTCAGTCTGGCAGACTACACCTACTCTTCCTCCCCCTCCTCACAACTCTCACTGAAGTTCAGTCCTCAGTAAATGCCCAAATCCCAATTTTTTTCACAGAAGCAGTGAAACTACTAATATCAAAGTCCTTTGAGGCCACAGTAGAGAAAACATCATGATTTGCTTTAGATATTACTTTGAAAAGAATTTTAATAATGGAAGTATGAGAAACAGATAACATTGAATAACTGGAAAAACTAAACATTGTTTCCATTGGTTTTGGATTGAATTGAATCCAAATAAGTGTCTAAGCAAACTTCTTCTAATTATTAATATGTTTATGAGATAGTCATCACTAATATGTAGTTTAATATTGTAGAGATGTAAGACAGCAATATTGGAATGTTCTGAGGACAGCCTAGGTAAACAATCAATGCAGTGACAATGCAAACTAATAAATTGTTACAACAATTATTGTTTGTGTCTTTGCAACTCTGGCATGGTTTCATAAATTAGAGTGGTATATGAGAAGGCAATCCTATCGTATTGTACCACTTACCATTACAGACCACTGAGAATCTGAACAAGCATGAAGTATAAAATATGTTATAGTTCAATCAAAAGCTTCTGCGCTAGATAAAATGATTTCTTGAAATTTTCTGTTTTATATTATGCAGCAAATCAGACACAACGATCTCCGTGCTCTTTTCTTGCCTTAAAATCTATGGAAGTCCCATGTGGCAAGTGAGAGGGTAAAGACAGGAAAAAAGTGAGATGGATAAGAAGGAAAAACAAAGAAGAGATGAAAAAGAAGAAATGTGAGGAGGATGGGGTTTAAACTTTTTATAGATTTTTAAAATCCAATTAGCAAGTCTACATGACAAGCTGTTGACCAGCATGTGTAGCTATTATAAACTAAGTTACAACGAAAGCTGGTCAAATATTTTCCAGTGGAACAGTATTCCATCAGAAAATGCTAATGGAATGGAACCAAAACCTTCCATAAGAACACAATGACTTCTTGAAAAGTTTTGACAGAAACCAGGCAGAAAGGCAGGCTAAATTACCAACGTACCTCTTCATCTTTTCTCTTGTCAGCCAGATGGCTGGTGAGTAGCCTGCCAGGCTGCTTGGCTTCTGGTTTTCACAGAATCCCTGACTTCTTGCCTGATGGGCTGCCAAACAGCTGGAAAGCCAGGTCTCCAGGAGCTCCTAAGCTTTTTGGCTTCTTATGGTCTCCAAGCTCTCAGGCAGCTGCTTTGCATGGAACTTAGGACCTGAGGCTCCCCAATGAGGGAGACATGGGTTATGCTCCTAGTTTCCCTTTGCTTCCCAGCTTTCAGGTTATGTGTTTTACAGGAACTGGACTCCTATATTTGTAGACATTAAGGACCTCAGGGCAATTTATGGCAGTCCATTCAGGATCTCTAGGGTAAGATATCTATAGGAGGCCCAAACTCCTCACGATAGTTGGTTCATTAAACTAGGCAGCCTGTGTCAAGAACCATTGGATAGGCTGGTTCCGCATGCACCCTGGCAAGCATGGCAGCCAGCTATGGATTCACCAAGTCAGGTCTAACCTGCTGGACTTCCTAAATCTCCAAGGACCCTGGTGCTCTAGAAGGCCTGAGGGGCAAGCCAAAAATTCCTTTTTACCTCTCTTATAGTACTCTTTTGAAGTTTAGTCCATAACAAATGCTTACAAGTTGGAAAGTCTATATCCAGATATCAGAGATTAAAAACTGCATAAAAATGAGATCAAATATAAGAAGTAGGTATGATGTATGTTAAAAATGATAATGTCTAGAGAAAACAAATAGGAAAATGGAAAGAGAGCAGTAAGAGCACTAAGTTTGAACTGCCAAGGTTTCTGTATAGAATTGCAAGAAGCATAGCAAGGAAAACAAAGAAACTGGAAAATGCTGTACATACTCAAGCAGGGAATTTTGACATTATAGGCTTAACCAAAGAATGGTAAGTAAAAAAAAATGCATTGGTACTACTTAAGTAAAATTTTTAAAATATAAACCAAATGAACAACAGTGTGCATTATGGGGCATGACTGATCTTTATACACTACAGTTTTAAATTAGTAAAATGTGTAAACAAAGCATCTTAATTCATTTAAAACAGCAAATAATTTTGTTAAATATCAGAAGAATTTCCAAGTTCAACTACCTTTCTTTGTTACTTTTAGTAAAGAAATGTTCTCTGTGGTTTTATACATATGGTTACGTTAACATTTCCATAACAAGCAAACTCTATGTAAGAATCCTAAATAGCATGGGTCATCAGCAGCATATTTTCCACCCACAGGTTAACTCCAGACTGCTGGCTCCAGTAGAAGTCACTTCCTCAGTATATAATACTTTTGCAAGAGTGAAGGCTACTTGACCTTCACACATACCCATCTCATGACCTTTCCCTCTTAAACCTGGTTTAGTTTTTATTTTGTTTTTTTTTCCTGTGTGAGCATGGGCATTCCCTTTCCCCCTATGCAGGAAATATACAGACAACTTTAGGTGGCTGATCATCCTTCATCACACCCATGAAATTCCACTGCAGAGCTGAAAAGGGATGCAATAATTTGGGGGGAAAAAAAAATCACACTTTATCAGAAAAGTGTGAGATGTCATTTTACAAGTTCATTTTAAGAAAATAGAATAACTATCCCTCTCTCTTCCCTCAAATCTCCAGTCTCAGACTGTTTACTTAAATTATTTTGACAGACTTTGTACATAGCTGGCTTCCTGAAGTTCCTTAAGAAAGCCTTTATAGTTGTAGCTATAACAAAGGCTAAAACTGAAACTTTGAAAGTTGAAAGCTGATACACAAGCACAGACAAAGGACAGAGGAAAGGATGAGGCCTGACATTACCATTCCTATTCTAATGTTTGCACCCAAAACTCTACTAAATATGAGGATGGAAAATAACCTCTATAACTTTTTTTTTATTTCAAGACATACTATTTAAAGGTTTCTCTGTGAGGAAATAGGTATTTTCATACAAACTCAAGCTGGCAGTGTTCCTCTTATTGGCACAATGCCTTTGGATGAATTTTATAATAGCCCAAATAACATCTTTGTAGAGTTTCTCTAAATTTTTCTGTTTGGGCTGATGTACGCTGGGAGAACACTATAAATACTGTTTTTCAAAGAAGCATCATAACCAAATACTGCTGTTCCAACATCAACAGAGTTGAGTAGACTTTTCTTAGCCATTTTTCATAATAATTTGTGTTTCTTGGACAGTGCACTTACACTTTGTCATTACCAATGTGCCTGCAGTAGTAACTTTTCCTTTTGGAAGTAAGGAACTAATTAATAAGAACCTGCTTCTATTAAGACAATTCCTTTTAATAAATTAAATTCATGTCTCTTTAAGTCTTATATTTTAAAGAAATGTATTAACTAATTTATCCAAAATCATGAGATATTTGTCTAAGACTCACAAGTAGCATTCACAGGTGCTGTGCAAATTTTCTCAGGAGAGTTCTACCACCCAAATTATATCACTGCCAGCCTACCTGTAAGATCTTTACTCTACAAGAAATTCTTAAGGCTAACAATATTTAGAACTAATGCCGGCATACAGAAGTGATGACCGATACCAAACTGATATTATGGCTGTCAGAGCTGTAACCGTTTACGTACTACAGTATACAATTTATATCCTATATTTAAAAAGTCTTAGATCTGTCAGGGACCAAATATCACTGACCTATATCATATTGCTGTAACAAACCATATCACTTAGCTATATCATACTGATACAGTTCTATTCTATGGGAAGTACTCTGAACCAGCTACCATAATGTAACTGTTGACATACATAATCTAGGGTTATGGGAACTTGGATTCTGCTCCCTTTACAATTAACTTCCTGTCTAACAGCAGGGAAACTAGTTAGACCCAAAAGCTCAAAACTGGCTAGCACCTAAACATCTTGAGAATTCAAGTCTTGGCCTTTTGTGACTCTTATCCCCCTAATGGTAAAACAGAAATGGTAGACTTGCCAATCTTAAACAGATTATGGTGAGAGTAAGTGCATGAGAGATAATCATGTACTCACATACTTTGACAATAACAGCCCTATCAGTATGATAGATTAGCTTCTAAGATTTTATAAATATCATATAAATAACTTTTAAGTTGTATTTACAGAAAATGCCTGTGCAGAAAAATGGATGCTGCACTACATTGTTACAAAAATTTGTTTCTGATACTATTAACAAGTTCTATTTCATCTATGAACCTCCACACTACAGAAGAGAACCACTACAACTTCCACAAAAGAACACAAAAAGAAAACAAATCCAGATTCCAAGCTCACAGCTATTTGCAACACGGTTTGCAGTCCCAAGCACAGGCTTGGAAAAGCCAGAATGCACATAATCCTTTTAAAGTCATATACTTCTGACTGCTTTTGAATCAAGCACTGCATAAACCAAACTGTGCTTCTTGGAAGATCATGTAAATTGTTGAGTATTATTAACTTTGAATAAAAAAATCAAAATTTTGTTTAGATAGAAATAGTTACTGCACTTCCACAGTGTGGCTATAATTGCTGCTTTATACATATTTCTTTCCATTCAGTGTCGGAGGAAAGGGTATTATTGGTAGGTTTGTTTCAGTGTGCCACTCTGCCTCAGTCTCACACAAAGAACTCTTTGTGGGGTCACAGATTAGCATTTGGGCAGGCAGCCAAGAGAGATGAAAGGAGGATGGCTACACTAAGGATGTACATAGCTTACACTCATCAAATAACCACGGGAAAAAAACAAGAAAAAAATCCATGTAGTCTATAATTTCAGTAGCTATCCTCTATCCTCTTAGTTTCTGAAAAAGTGCTTTTAGTGGAAGCTCTAGCAATGTGGAGTTCTACTCTGGCACTACAGGTTGCAGAGTCGTACACATAATAAGTATTACCTCAGTTCTGAGATAAAGTAGTATTTTAACATTCAGTTATTGCAATATTGTTCAGAGAACAATAGAGGCAGGTATACATATAGAGATATGTATACACCCCACCACTAGGTAACAAAAACATTTATTATACTAGAGTGTATATGTTTAAAAAAAGATGGAAAGATAATTCAGAATAACTCGCATGCTTGACAAATGGCAAGCAAGCTGCCATTGTAGAAATCATTGTGAAGAAACAGAAAATGCTTAAGTTATAAAAACCAAGACCAAATGTTCTCATAATACTTTCTTCCATATATCTGTATCTACATCCATCCATCTATATAAATTAATAGCAACCATACAGTGCTCAGTTTCAAACAGGAAACACTGCCTGCAAAGGATGCTAAGGATATCTAGCACTTTGAAGGAATTTCCATTCTTTACATAGTCAGGATCTCAAATTATATGTAGAATGTAGAAGGATATGTATTTGTGGTACAGTAGAGAGAAGATGCAAAAGCTGCATTAAATACAGAGGTAAATAGAAATGGAAGATATTACTGTACAAGGATTAAGGATAAAAGTCTACTTAGTATTCCAGGAAACTTCTAATGGGAAACAAAACCTTCCGCATTTATTTTACTGCAGGTCAGCGGTAAGAATTCACTGAAGATGACTTACAGCTTATACTCACCATTTTATCTCTATTTGGAAACTGTCATGAAATAAATGAATAGCTCAGTCTTCTGTGCACAACTGACCTGCACAACAACCACTATTCACAACTGGCACTTTTTGTTGGCAGTCTGAGCAGAAAATCTAAGGATTACATTGGCACCGAGTCTGAAATATGCTCTGAAACCAAATGATGGTCTCTTGAGAACATAGCTGAAGTACCTCATAGTGGAGACCAACTACAACTACCTGTGCTATTCATAGCCTGTGAGTAGAAGCTTTCTGTTTTCAGCATTGTCAGATTTTCAGCATGCTTTACTTGGGAACAGTAAGTTTAGGTCATGATAAGTTATTAAAATATATTTTCCAAATACAGTAAGCACTGTAAAGGCAAAACAGAATGCTATAATGAGTGCTAGATGGAGGACTATTCACTTTTGAAGAGTGAATACATCCATTTTTTTTAAGCAGTTAACAGAATGAAATAAAGAGAGTGCAAGTAGCAAACAGCAAAATATTGCTGGAAATCATCCAAATATAAAAATTATATGTGAGTATATATATAACAAAACTATTACTTCAAATACTTTCTTACCTTAGCATTTTCAATGCAAGGACAAATAGCCCAAGCTGCACTTGCTTGAACATCTGGATTAGGATTTTTCAACAATGACCATAACAAACGAACTCCATCTAGACGGTCAATTATCCTATTGCAGAAACAGACAAAAAAAGAGATAATTAATTATGGAGTAGACAATGTTAAATTTTAAATTATATCAGTTTGTTTGGAACACTGCTTTAATAAATATTGGTATGATTTTCTTTAACATCCTGTTTTGCTTTATGTAAGTGCTTGTGTCAGCTAATTAGCTTGTCAGCTAATTGCCAGCAACATAGTCAGTAAACATTGCTTACTATAGCAGATGGGTGTGAACAAATGATGTAAAGACAGAATATGTTTTCTAACTAAATCTCATTAATGCTGTTTACTTTTTTCTCAGCACTGTCATTCAAAATGCTTATAGAAGATAAAGTAAACTACATTATAACCAGAACGTGAAACGTGAAAACAAGCATGTGACTTTTTAATGATCTGCATGCAAAGTGAAATCTAAATTCAAGCATACTGGCTTCTTTCATATAGTAACAAATACTTTCCAAAACAAATATTTATGCCCAAAACTATGTACTTAACTTTTTATTCAGTCTATGCTTAATGTATTTACCTTACTCTATGACATATTTTAAAATGCTATGTTTCTAATCTAGCATTAGAAATTAAAATGGTCACACCACAGTGCATCCTTTGTTGGGCACGAATAACGTGTAACTTGTTTCCCATGTGTTCCTTACCAACAAGACTAACACTGAACACTATGTTATAATTACTTAAACACACTGTAATCAAAGTATCTTCATGACTAGCTGAAAAATTATCATCAGAATCATCTCTACACCATCTGTGTTATGTTTACATATCAATCAGGCTTGGGGATCATAACTTCACATTAAGGTCCAGTGAATACCTTAAAGGGAAAGGAAGGTCAAACAAAACTTAATAGCCTTTACAAACATGCCTTTTTTCAAAAAGATATGTTAAACCCAAAGCAGATGAGCTGGAGATAAAGAAATGCAAATATACCTTCATTTTTCAACCTCAAAAGTAAAAATTCAATTGTATAAAATCAGTCTACATCTTTAATGTAAATACAAGAGAAATTTAAATACAGATTGTGCTTAAAAACATCACATAAAACATCTCATTTGTGTTTACGATATATAGGTTTGCCAGGAAATTTTTAAACTAATTATAAAATCAGCTTTGTATATAATCCTACCATCATTTGAAGCAGAAAAATAGTTAAGGACATGAACTCTGTCTAAAATAACCAAGGATTTTATTCATAACGCTTTTATGCACACTGGTTAAACAACTATGTTTTTCAAAATAATACTTTTTTGCACAAAGTTATGGTTGAGATACTATCAGTTATTCAAGATCTGCTAATTTTAATACAGCTTATTTTACATACTCAGCTCCAAATCAATTGCAAGAAAATCATCACTCAAATTCAGAAATCTTAACGCATCAAAATAAAACAGCATGATCACAAACTACACAGCATGATCACCTACATATATATGTTCAACATAGCAAGGATGACTTAAGTAAAAGCTTCAAAACACGATTTTAAATCCCTCCAAACTCCCAACACTTTTAAGCAATTTTAACATTACATTCCTGTCATTTCAGAAAGCACAAGGAATTTTTTCCTATATTGGAATTAATTAAAAAAGAACCCATGAATCTTTCTTCTAGTCAAGCAGAGTACTGACCATTTACCAACATGAGGTACTTCCTCCCAAGAGGGGATAAATATAAATGACCCAGCTCCAACCAGTATATAAAAATCAAGAGATAGAAGCCAAACATTGAGCTCAGCTTTTTCCACCACACTTAAAAAAACAACCTCTAGGCTGATTTATCTTTCCTTTCTATTTTTTTGAAAGCTTCCTTTTCAATTTAAAGTTTACTTTCATTTTCTTTTCAGTTTTCTTGTCTTCTCTTCAGCTTTTCAAGGCAAACTAGCCTCACTCTATGGTGCATTTTCTAAAGAGGAATTTTGCCTTTTGCTTGAAGACCAGAGAGACCAGTTGTCTTACACCCAACAGAACAGCTCAGAATATCTCAAAGTGTAGTCCTCCGTCCATTCAACATGTATAAAATCAAACTAAAAAACCGTATGGACAAAACTCATCACTGATTACTGCTTTCTCTCAGTTACACTAGATTAACTCAAATGAAAAGAACTCTACATATGAGAACAATGCTCTTAAATTCTCATACTGGAAGAATTATTGTTGTGTAATCACCATACAAGCACAAACCCTTTTATCTTCATCTTACTGAGAACATATATTTGCCAATTAAAGAAAGCATTGCTAAACAAGTGACTAATGCTTTCTCAGTTCAATTTTTTATCTTTCTATGGTTTCACTGCACAATGTAGCAGATGAAGAAACTTGGTGTTAAATGAGCATATCTGCTATAAAAGCAAAGGGAACACTAAAATAAATGGCCCTGAAAAATGTTTGCTCTATAAAAGTCCTTAGACATTAGTTTCCTTTCTATGTGAAAATTCCTTTTTAAAGTGGACAAAAATACACATTTAGGTTTCTTTACAAATAACCAAAGACAGACATGGGAAAATAGACCTGTAATCCAGAAGACTGATTCAAAGCTCTGTGCCTTGTCATAGACTGTTCTTATTTGATCACTGATACAATTTAAAGCAAGGTGTAAATTATTCTGCTCGTCAAAATAATCAAAAGTAGTTGTATTGGCAGATAGAAATAGCTGGAGTGAAGAGACACTCCTATCATGTACTCATGTGCTGGCCAGACATGATTAGAGCAGAGATGAAGGGGTATGCAGCTGCTATCACTCCTACAAAAAGGCAACTGCAAGATGTATGAGCAAAACATCTTCCTGGTTTCCACACAGAACAGGTGACATATGGTGTATATAGAATATGTCTTATGGGCAAATAATTTTAATGCAATTAAACCTATTCAGAGATTACCGGAGTGTCTAGGACAGCCTCTGGGAAATCTCAGGTTACAATGAATTGGTATTTGCTATTTGACCAGTGCAGATAATTTAACAAGATAAATGTTTTTAATTACTTTTGTTGGTTGTTTACAGTCAACAGTTGTTTAATAAAGGCTTTTCACATTATTTAAGAACCTTGATATCATGACATCATTTAACATCGTGAGATGTCTGTGCAAGACATGGATTACAATTCTAGAAATTTACTTTGTTTTTTTTTATATATCTGAAACTAGAAAAGCTGTTAATCTGAAATAGTACTTCTCTTTCAAATTCAAATTTAATATTGAACATTTCCAGTAGAAACTTCAACATGTATTACTTAAACACACATGCATACACACAGCCTAGACATCTGTTTGTCATATCTATCATCTTTTTCTGTTACAGTGTTATTTTCCAGAACTTTTGAGAAGTCTAGTTTAATTGCCTGCCAATTTAGACCACAAATACAAATGTAAATAAACAAAGTTATACTGACTCTGTATTGTGCTCACTGGTAAGATTACAGGGTTTAATTCTGGCAGAATGTAATCTTGTCTTTTTTGAAACCACAATTTAGCATGTTTCTTAAAATTTTCACTAGTTGCTGTGGACTGCTTTGATAAATAGTATTATATACCAGTGACTCAAACTCCATGTGTTTGGCTAAAATAATTGTACATTTTAGTTTATAAGATTCTAAACCCTCAGTTTTGAATGCTAGAGATGAAGTCTATAGGTTTTCAAATGAAAAGGGCAAATGAAAATCTAGTGGCAGTTAAAGAATAAGCACTAGTCCTCTGCTTTTAGTAAGACAAAAAGAATAACTTGTAAAAAGTTCCTCAGAAAGACCAATGTAAGGAACCAAAAGTTCCTCGGAAAGACGTACAGCGGCACCTCTGTCAGTGGCCGTGCAGCAGACTGAGTATGGAGAACAGCTTCACGCTGTCCACATAATAGTAAGGAAGTTCAGTCACACAGTTCTGCTTTTTTAAGAAAAGTCAACTTATTTTTTTGCTGTGAGAGAAGTTGGCTGCTGTTCTTTATTTTACGTAGCTCAATAGAGTAAGTAAGAATCACTTAATTGCTTGAAGTTGCCTTAAAGTAAAGGCTTGGTGCAGAAAAGTAACACTATTGTACCTTCCACTCAGTAGTTGTAGAAATTAAAAGTGTCAACTCGGAAACATGACAGAGATAAAATAAATAAAAGATATATAGAAGTTGTAGATTCACCTATGCCCATCTACCAGTCTTCTCTCGTTGTCGGTGCAGGCTTCCTCCATGGAACATAGATAAGGTACAATATTTCCCTCAGAAGTTAACTGCACTGTTTCACAGAACACTCTCAGTTTTTTATTTCTTATATTAATCCCATCCTCTTCATTACATACCCTTGAATCATTCATAGAAACTACATGAGCTCCACTCTCGGTCTGTATGGTTTCCACATACCTATTGCTGCAAGTATAACCACATTCAAAATAGAATACTGCTCAACTGAATATTTAGTCTCTATTCCACACTTCGTTAAACACACACGCAGCGAATAAAATGTAAGAACATATCTGAAAATTCTCAATCCTTATGAGGGCTTGATACTCCCTTTAAATTTTCCTGCTTTGTTCTCGGTTTCTAGTACATATGAAAGTCAATGATAGCAGAATTCAGAAAAATCATCATAGTTTTCAGAATTTCTGTAGTGCCAAATTAAAACAGTAATTCTTTAAACAGTGCTTGTCTGTACCAGATGACAAAGAAAACAAGCCTTAAGACCTGCCAGCCAAACTTGCCAGAAGAAAAGCTTATAGTAGAGAACAACTGATCTCCTAGAACCTGTCAAGCCATTCTGAGGAATAAGTGATTATGAAATAAGGAATGTAATAGGGATCCAGCCAGATGAATCAGGACGACCAGAAACAGCTAAGTATCAAACTGCAATAGGAAGTTCTCATCACCTGTATATACTTACAGGCCACAAGTGGCTTTGCTTTGCTTCTTTCTAGAAGACAATCTTGGCACATGTATTGGGTTTGCATGGCAAGGTTTTCATAGAGGGGGGCTACAGGGGTGGCTTCCATGAGAAGCTGCTAGAAGCTTCCCCCGTGTCCAATAGAGGCAATGCCAGCCGGCTCCAAGATGGACCCGCCGCTAGACAAGGCCGAGCTCATCAGTGATGGTGGTAGCGCCTCTGGGATAACATAATAAGAAGGGGGGAAAAAACCGTGCAACTGCAGTTGAAGAGAGGATTGAGAATATGTGAGAGAAACAACCCTGCAGACACCAAGGTCAGTGAAGAAGAAGGGAGAGGAGGTGCTCCAGGCACTGGAGCAGAGATTCCCCTGCAGCTCGTGGTGAAGACCATGGTGAGGCAGGCTGTCCCCCTGCAGCCCATGGAGGTCCACGGTGGAGCAGATATCCACTGCAGCCTGTGGAAGACCCCACACCGGAGCAGGTGGATGTGCCTGAAGGAGGCTGTGGCCCCGTGGGAAGCCTGCACTGGAGTAGGCTCCTGGCAGGACCTGTAGACTCATGGAGAGAGGAGCCTACGCTGGAGCAGTCTGTTCCTGAAGGACTGCACCCTGTGGAAGGGACCCACGCTGAAGCAGTTTGTGAAGACCTGCAGCCCATGGGAAGGACTCATGTTGGAGAAGTTCATGGAGAACTGTCTCCTGTGGGAGGGACCCCACGCTGGAGCAGGGGAAGAGTGTGAGGAGTCCTCCCCCTGAGGAGGAAGGAGGGGCAGAGACAGCGTGTGATGAACTGACCGCAACCCCCGTTCCCCGTTCCCCTGCGCCACTGGAAGGGAAGGAGGTAGAGAAAATCGGGAGTGAAGTTGAGCTCAGGAAGAAGGGAGGGGTGGGGGAAAGGTGTTTTAAGATTTGGTTTTATTTCTCATTACCCTGCTCTGATTCGATTGTTAATAAACTAATTTCCCCAAGTCAAGTCTGTTTTGCCTGTGATGGTAATTGCTGAGTGATCTCCCTGTCCTTATCTTGACCCATGAGTCTTTCGTTATATTTTCTCTCCCCTGTCCAGCTGAGGAGGGGAGTGACAGAGTGGCTTGGTGGGCACCTGGCATCCAGCCAGGTCAACCCACTACAGCACATCTCCACATCTTTGTTAAGATGTGTCCTTTTGGTTAAGAACTTCAGAAAATATTTACAGAAAGAGAATGAACTCCACAGTAGTTTCTAACAAGACTACTTATTGTTTTAGTCCCAAATTCTGTAAATGGAACAAAGTGATGCTACAGACTATGTATCCTTCATGTCATGGGTGACTTACTCTTCCCAAAAAGGAGGAGAGCGGTTTGGATGAGGAGCTAATATTTCAGTTGCTGCTCTACTGGTCTGCAAGGAGGAGAAGGGAGAGGAATGGATGTCCCCTTTTTTTTTTTGAGGCGGGGCAGAAATCTAGTATCTTAACCCTGTGAGAGGCAGAGCACTCAACCAAGCAAATAATTTAAACATGTGAGTAGTTGCACTGGTGTCAATGTTTTAACTAAGCAGTGTTTTTAAATATTTTGCTGGATTGGTAGCAAACTTATCCACACCTGGATGACTCACGCCTTGGGAAAAGATAGCATTATCTCTTCTAGTACTACAAGTCTAAATAGCACAATACATCAGGTACATGTCACAGTCTTGCTAATAATTTCTGTGTAATGGGTTTTTTGTAGTAGTAAAAAGTATATTCTGCTCTTGATCTAAGATCTTTACTTGTTAATGTTTTAAAATATTTTTTAAAACATTTTAAAAGTTGAGAACCTTCAATAGAGAATTTTTTTGTGTGAAGCAAATTCAACATTTGATCCCTTTGTCCACCCTTCACAAACTCCGTAAAATTTTGTCCCAAACAATCTGTACTCTCTCCTTCTTAAAAACAAGATGGACTTTGTTCATCACAATTTTAGCAGCAACTCATGTTATTTTTGGTGCTTACACTGACCACATTCCAGTATGAAGCTATCCATACTGGATACTACAAGTGATAGTCCTGAGTACTGGTGTATGTCTGAGGTTTTATAAATATCAATTTATATTTATTAGCATTTAAATTTCTCAATTGAGTTCCAATGTTAATTCTGTTAGGTTAATACATTACTCTAAAGGCTGATTTTTAGTGAGATATGTCATGAAAGTGATTTCATTTATGTATACTTTTATGCTACATGGCTAACTGTTCATACAACCCATGTTTACAGTTGTGTACCATCTAGCCTTTTGCCACTGGGTGACAGCCAAAGCATGAAAACAAAAGCCCTATTCAGGAAAAGAATTCCCTGCACTGTTATATGAATATCAAGTGAATTATGCAAATCAGAACAGGAGGAGCTTAATAAAACTCTCTTTCTGACCTTTCTTGTGTATAAGGAGGGAAATATGCCGAGAATCTTGAGGTAAATATCCCTGTAAGGGAACAGTAAGCACAGTAAATGCCGACCTCAACATTTAACTGGAACACTTAATCATAAAACTCAAGGATCTTTGTAAGCTGTACAAATCTACATCACAAAACCAAAGAGAGCAGCAGCTCTCTCAGTAAAAAGACAGTCTTTTATTTGGTTTCGCAAAGGAATAACAGGGGAGAAAAGGGTCCAAAAAAAGTGTTATTTTTCATGACAGTAAATATGCTCATTTCCTTTTGGAATTAGTTTCTCTAATTTAGGCTATTATTTATGATTTGAGAACAGATGTAAAAGGAGAAGGCAAAACAGGTACCTATCATACAGCACTTTATAATGGTGATCTGTAACTTTGAATTTTAACTTTCATAAAATCAATTTATTAAAGGTTTATGTGATTTTGCCCAAAATGTAAAAGCTTTACATTCTATATACTTCCTTAATTTTATATATATATATATATATATATAGCACATTTTACAGTAGGATGCAACCAACCCACACAGCCCTGTGGAAAACAAAAAGTAAAATATCCTTTTAGGTCAGATTACACTTGACTATATTTGTACCAGAATTACTAAAAAAATTTTTTTTCAATATTTAAAATGCTATTAATATGAGTAGCTTACATCATATTTTCAGGTTCTGTTGCACAAGCTCCCACTGCTTTGGTGACATTCACAAGTAGTGCCTGATCAGTTCCAGTAAGTAACTTCACTAGAGGTGGTATTCCACCACATTTACGGATAATAGTTCGATTTATTGGCTCTTGGCAACATTCTCCCAGTGCTCCGACAACATTTACAAGAACTTCTTCAGGCTGGTCAATGAGCAGTCCTACCAAAGCTTCTACGGCTTTATATTCCCGAAATCTAAAATACAGAAATAAAATCAAAGTTGTTATTTTCAGTATGTTACTGTTATAAGTTTAATTTTATAATTACAGTATAATTATAATTGAAGTATAATGCTTAATTTCTGTATGTAAAGTATCTTGTTGAACAAATCACAATACAGGTAAACCACTTCAGTCAGTTCTCGAAAGTGTGACATACAGCATAATTTCTTACTCGACTTTTTAAAATATATTTCTCTAATTCAGCCATCTAGGAATCTGCAGAGTAGTTTGAGAGTTTTTTAAAACTTGACATGTGGATGCAACATCTATAAATAGCTGAAAGCATACTGGAAGACTGGCAAGTACTGTGGCATCCTAACTTCCCGTACTTTTTCCTGCCATGTTAACAATAGCTAGAGTAATAGTATATCAGACCCTCTTCCACCTCTCTGGACCAAAGGATCACCCTTACTTTTCACTAAATGTTAGCCTTTAGACGGTTTGCCCTGACCAGTTCTATACTTAGTTGAGGCCTAATAAGTGCATTTTCCTAAGGTCAGACCTAGAGTTCTAGTACATTTCTATTGTACTACGTTAGTTCCATTCTGAAATCAAGTAATAAATTGACAGAAATTCGAGTTGACTGCTATATTAATACTTCACTTATTCTTCATAGCACTTTTGGTACTGAAAATCAAAAATATGTTTTTAAAAATCCTGGAAGTCCCATCCTACAAACAGATGCATGCTAAACTTCCCAAGGTCATAATTCAGAGCAGGACTTTACTCCTCAGTACTGGGGTTGTCTTCTAAATTCATTTTGTTCAGAACTTAGAAGATTCTTAACACTTAACAAATACTGCATCTTCCTTTCATACATTTTCTATAATACACCTTGACAATTCCACTTGATATATCAAGCTAGAACTAACCTGTATATTATCTAATAATTATGCTTTGATTTATATCTTTGTGTAAATACACATAATTCCTCCTCTAAAGAGATAATTTCTCTGAGGGTACAGTTCTCATTTGTGCTTCCCCCACAGCCCCTAGCTTCTGGAAATGTCTACTTGAGCTACAAATACCCTGTATTTTCCCAGAATCAGTTGTACACGTGGCTTTTCCTTCATACAAAAAAAATTAGTATTTTTGAGATTTTGATGACAGAACTAGAACTGTTTCAATAAAAGTTAATCTTTCCAAGCTGGTTTATCAGTATAACAATTCAAGTAACTGAGAAATGAGAAAATTTCATTTTTCATGATTCAAGCCTTTGCTTAAGGAGGAATCTTCCTCTCTTTGTTCACTATAATTGGGAAGTATCCCTATAAATTTTTTTCAAGAGAAAACATCAACAGCACGAAAAAAAGAGCAACACAGCAAGCAAACAATTTTAAAAACCCTCTGATCTTCTCTGGCTACTTTATCTGTGTTGCATATCAACTGCTTCACAGATGGAACGATATGAGCTGGCTCTGCAACGGGCAGGCTACACTCTAACACAGCTGTTGGCTCGGGCCATCTTGTGTCCAGAAGCAGTACGGCTGCTTGCACGCAAACTGGAATCTGAGCTAGCCAGGCCCAGGCACCTGTATCAGCTCATTGCTGAGTCAGCACAACATCTCAGCAATGTACTTCGGGTATAGAAAGTACTGTGGAGTAGTTCAAAGATAATTAAGTGGCCCTGCAGGAACCAGAAGGGTTTGTTAGTTCTAGCTTCGTGCCAGACTCAAGCTCATGCCTCCAGATCTACTTCTGTGTTTTCATATTATCCTCCCTCCTTGTTCTGTAGTGCCCTCCCATCTTGAGTTTGGATAGGGTTTACTGCTTCAGACTCAGCACTACATAATACATGGATTCAGCTCAAGTTTGGAGCTGCGCCTGGCTAGTAACCTTCATGGAGCATCAAGCACTTGCCAAAGGTATGTGAGTAGCCCCTCAAAAATCTGTTTGCATTTGGACAGAATTATTGGCTACAGCTATACTAATAAATAAAACAGGCCATGGCTCATTCTCTAGGCCTGAGGACAAGAAGCACAACACAGCATCCATATGGCTAAAATCTCTTATCCTCACAATTCAGGGTGGCCTCACCCATTCTGCCTAATGGAAACAACCTGTTCCCTGCACTGTTCCCAAGGAGTGTCTGGGCATTCTCTGGGAGAGTGCTTGCTGGCACAGGCCAAACTGTATAAGGGACTGTGCTAGCAGTTAAACAGTACAGATAATCATAACATAGTGCCTGAACCCTGAAAGGTTTGGCCCTGTTTAGTTTACTAGTATAGAGAGCCATTCAGTCCATCTCATCACTGACTGATCTAGAACCAGGATGCCTCTGTGCAGATACCCAAAGCCCACAGAAAAGAAGGATATACCCATCTGAAAAGCCAGATTACTGTGCAATCAAGAATGCAAAACACAGTAGGACAGCAGTACAGTATGTAAAGACCATGGCTCTGTATACCAACAGTTTGGGAACTCATTTAGGACAATAAAAAGCCAGACTGTAAACCCTTATTACTGGAATTCTTTCTGATTTTTATCCAGCAGTTATCTATCATATCTGCTTGTCCAGCAAAGTACACTAAAATTAGGGCTGCAGGAAGAGGTTACCTCTTACTTATACTCCTTCCAGCCTATGAATCTTACATTCCTCTGTACAGAACAGCATAACTTCAGCAGGAAGCTTAGCACATACTCCAGTGGAGCCGGCTTTTCTTTGAGGTAAGGTGCATGAATCTGATAAATGAATTTTGATGAGGGGGTTGAGTATTCTCAATCATTAAGCTGTTCCATGAAAGGTAGAGAGTGATAACTCCTGCTGTCACATTCTCAGATAATCACTCAGAACCCTGATACTGAGCGGTAGTAGGTACCTATGGTAGGACTCTCATCAGTTAATTCCGCTCATTTAGAAGCTGGGTGTCCAGACTAAGCAACTTTTCTGAGCCCCTTCTGTAGTCAAGGAGAGAGGCATCTAAGCTAATTATCCTAAATTCCAGTATAAAAAAAGTAAGTCGACCTAATGTGTATTAGATATCTATTCTAGAATGAGATCATTTGCTCTCTGTCTCTCTTGATGTAAAACGTTAAAGCTAAGTGTGCTAACTACTCTGTCTACCATGCAGCAGTGATTCCAGTTTGTAAGCTACAGAGAGGAGTGGGGATATCAGATAAGCCCACGTGTCAAACATTTAGTATGTGCTAGTACACCTCCTGACGCAGTGTCCTATATCTTAACTATTCTTTAGAGGCACCAATTGTCCCCATTGAGTCTTAAGATTCCAGGAACTTAACACTGTTTCCACTGTCCCCTGAATGAGGTCAGGTGGCAATTTTTTAAGTACTATAAAACCTAAGTTGAAAGCCCAACTGATTATAAGGTATGATTTTGGAGAATCATGACATAACAATTTTGAAAACAACAGAGGCCCATAAAATCAAAACATGATAGTGTAATGAATGTTTGTAAAATTAAATTGTTACTTTGACACATTTTCTCCACTGATTGCACATTTCCAGATTGCTCCTGTCACAGCTGCTAAAAGTCGTTTGTTTTCAGAGTTACCAAGCAGAACAGATAGTGGTTGTAGACCTCCATGCTGTCTAACGAGGTCACGTGTTTCTTTATCTTCTGCACACTATACAAAAAAATTAAATATATACATTATGTAAAATGTGTAAAATGATGTCTTCAAAAGGTAGGTGTATTATGCTGTAACTAGTAAAAACTAATACAGAAGAAAACATAAATATTTTATTAAAGTATCTGAATATGCTAACAACTCACTAAGAGTTTGACAGTAAACCGCTACTGTATATGCAGCAGTGCTTATACTGTCACATTGTCCACCTTGTGGGAAAACAAACATAAAAAACCAAAGCAGCTCTTTGCACAGTATGCCGTGCCTCTCTATGTTGGATACCTGTGCAATTTAGGGCTTGCACACAAGAAGAGCAAGTAGGAACAAACTTAATTATAATATTAAATAAGCAGCTAAAATAGTCTCATAAGAATTAAGCCAAAGACCATCAACATTTTTATACAGTAATTTCTTACACATTAAAGAAATAGTAAAACTAAGAAATATTAAAACTGACAACCACATGAAAACAAGGGCTAATCCTGGCTCTGATCTACTTATTATAATAATACAGTTACCTTAAATATGGCACTTGCACAATGCATCTGAAGCTCCTCATGTTCACTACTCAGATTTTTCACAAGGTTCTCAATCATTCCTTCTGTCCTTATTGCAAGTCTGTAACTTGGCTAAAAAGATAAACTGCATATTTTAAATCCTGTATATTAACAGTTAATAACACTAGTCACAATAATAGTACAGTGCTACAATTCTAGGCCTTAATATTTAGAAGCCTTTTACTTTATTTTAAGCACAACTTATCTGCATTGCCTTGAAAATACTATTGATGTTCTCAAAGATAATCAAATATATAAATTCTCTGCAGTGCTCTTCAAATCACCTGTAAAACTAGGTGCTGCAATGCCTATTTCGTAGCCACCTGGCTTAAACAGAATTCAGAATATTCTGAAAGGTGTCCAGACTCCCTGCTCAGAGCTAAGGAAGAAAAAGGTGCTTCAGAATGGGATCAAAAAACACCCACTCATTTCATCGAGAGCCAGCAGCCAAAACAACAGATCTATTCCTAGAACAAGGTCAGAAAAACATGTTCTTAGAATTAAAACTTTTTACTGATCTTTTCTTCCAAATTTTAACCCACAGGCATTGTAACAGGGGACCATTATTTAAGAGAGGGGAAACATCTGTGTAAGAGATACATTTAGTGTTATTTCCAAATCTGGCCAGATAAGAAACCCTCAAAAACTTCACCTTCTCAATATAGACTTACTGAAGCTAAAATATGCCAGGTTGCTGTCTCGTGGAGCATGCATAAACCTGTGTAGTTCAAGAAGCTAATTTTGAAAATACAAAGTGTTTTATAATATAAAATCTTTTGAAAAATCGTGTCTTCCACGTCTCAAATGCACCAGGAGAACTTACGTGTATTTTTTACCTTAAGTGCAATGCACCTTAATTTCAAATATGATTCCAGAAATGGAGAAATAACCATTCATCTTATATGGCAATGGTAAAAAATACTTGTATTCAAATTTCAAAACTGAACATACTCAAAGTTGTGAAACCTGCCAAGGAAATCTGTAGAAAAATCACATATATTCTTTTCTTCTTTTTGCAATCAATCAGACACCGTCTTACCCAATTCACAAGGACATTGTAAACCACACTGCCTGCACTGCATTGGATCTTCTTGGCCACATCTGCAGATTAGCTTTGTAGAATTTAAATGTACTGATCAACCAGAATATAGCATCTTAAGTTGCCAAATTTGTCAAGTATGATGAAAAAAATGAGAAAAAAATGAAACTGATTAAGGATTTCATTTCTATATATTTTCTTTCACAAACAACTCCTAGCCTTTTAAATAAAAAATATGTGGTCTTTACTTCATTACAAGCTGTGACCTTCTCAAAAACAGTTTGACGACACAAAGCATCTACTTCCTGATGGGATAACTGCCCTGGTTTAAGTAAGTCAAACATAATGCTTCCTTTTAGTAGCTAATTGTTCTAATGATTAGCAATAACTTAGTTATATGTGTTTCCTTACCTCTGAGGCACATTCTTGTAGTGTTCCCACTACTGGGGTTAAGATGTTTGCATGTGAACATTTGAGCCATCTAGCTAATAATGGAATGCCACCAGCTTTACGGATTGCTTCTTTATTTTTGATGCTTTTGCTGCAGCTCCAGAGTGCCAAAGCCCCACAGCGTGCTATTTCAGTATCTTTTGCTTGATATAGTGTTAGACTGGTTGATCCCACTGAAATACATTCCAACAGCCCAACCTAAAAAAAAAATTTTTCAAATTATCTACAGGGAAGTTTGGTATTATACTGCTTTTTAATGATGGCAAACGCTACCACAAGAATCATGTATACAACATATGACATATTTTTTGGACAAAAATATGCATATGACAAGGGTATAAATTGTAATGTCTGCTTACCAATCTCTTGATTCCTCCATGCTGCCTTACTGTCCTTCGTGCTCGTTTAAATCGAGCAACATTAGCAATTGTTTCAGCTGCCAAACATTTTAGATCTTTATCTGGAGAGTCCAGTATTTTCACCATGATCTGTAAGCCCCCAAGATCTGCAATTGCATGTCTGATCAGTGTATTTTGACTAATTTCCTTCAGGATTTTTAATGAACCAATCTAAATAATGGAAGATAACAGAAGTTAAACATTATTTAAGGATACGTAAACAGAAAAATTCTTTAAAATACTGGGCTATCTAAAACATTTTATTTTTTAAATTGAATCAGAAGAAAAGAAGGAAACTGAAAGTCAAAGAAATTGATTTTTTTCTAAAAAATCCTTGAAATCAAGAAAATACAGAAATGAGAAAATAAATCAATTTTCTTTATACTATATAACTTTGAAAATTGAAAAAATATTCTAATAGAAAAGGCATATTCATTGCTTTATTCGACAAAGCTACTTACCTGACATTTAATTTCTTCTGTATCAAGTAAATTAATTAACACTTCAAGACATCCAATGTCTCTGATGGCCAGCTGACAAGTTTCTTGAGCCAGATTGAAATCTCTCATTGAACACAATGCGATTACAGTAGCTGTTGGATTACCTCCCTAAAATAAAGGAAATAATTAACAAATGTGTAAAGTACATTTAATATAAAACTTAATCTCTTCTACTAGCACTAGTAAAACTACTACCAAAGAAGAAACATGTTAGATTATTTTGATTCTATGGTGTTAAATAACACAGATATAGTAAGAAATTGAATTATTGATAAAGTCTGCAATAAATATAGATTGAAGTAAGAGTGAATAGCACAGGTGACGAGTTACTAATATGGGTTGCTGTGAATGGACTAGTAAATCAGGCAGTCGAGTATTCTGAATTTTGTATGAGTGTTTGCAGATAGCAAAAGAACACACAGTGAAGATACAGATGTTTCAGAGAAGCTATCTGCATTCTTTGCATTGGTGTTCACTCTGGAAGGAACCAAAGAGATTCCAACTGGAATCTTCCATTGTGGAGACATTTCAGAGGATGTTTCGGAAACTGAAGTGACTACAGAAAGTTTTTATTAAAAACCCCTAACATTGTGAACAATAACAAATTGCCATTATTAGATAGTATTCAACTAAAGGAAACAGGGTAAAATAGTTGATTCAGTAGAAGTGGCATGTATCCTCTTGCTTCAAACTGCCCTGTTACCAATGTCCTGGGAAACAACAAATGTGATGTGAACTTTGAAAAGACTTCAAGGGTTATCCAAGGCCTTTTAGCCAAATATCTGTGCTGGACAAATCGGTAGACTGTAATAAGGAACAGAATTAGCAGACATCTGTCTAAATATGATATTCTTGCAACAATGTGATATACTTAGAGTCACCATGGATCTGTTAAGTGAAGTCCTACCTTACAAAACTTACCAAGCTTGCAGCAATCGTGATCTAGTCGATATGTCTAACTGGACTCCATAAGGATTTTGACAAAGTCCCTCCCTGAAACCTTTTAAAGAAACTAAGCCACTATATTATAAGAGGAAAGGTCATTGCATGGATTGAAAAGAATGACTAAAGGATAGGAAACTGGGGATAAGAGCAAACAGTCAGTTCAATAAAGGCATGTGATTTAGTGGAGTTCCACGGATCTGTGTTGAAGTTGTGCAATTCAACATACTCATAAACACCCTGAAAAATGGAAGGACTGGTTATGTGACAAAGTTTGTTGATGACATTATGATTCAGGGTGAGTTGTGATAAACTGCTAAAGAACTTACTAAGACTAAGAGGGCAATAAAATAGCAAATGAGAAAATGAGAAGTGATGCACATCAGAAAAAACAATCCTGATTCCATAGATGAAATTACAGGTTTTCAGCTGACTACTAAAAATTAGAAATGATATCTTGGGCTTAGGGTAGATGCAATCAAAAAACAAATGGAATATTAGGACTTATTTGGAAAAAAATAGTGAACAGACAATGTCACTATACCACTGTGTAAATCCATGGTTCACGTTCACCTTATAAACTTCATGCAGTTCTGCAGCCTCAGTTTCAGGAAGGTTACTATAGCACTGGGAAAGTTTCAGAGAAGAGCAGCAAAGATAATCCAAGGTTTTTTCAGTCTAGAAGAGGGGTGCCTGAAGGGATATGATAGAAGTCTACAATGTTAGGGATGGCATTGAGACGGATAGATAGGGATTGACTGTCCAATGTCTCTTTTAATACAGATATAATCTTTTGTAATAATGAGGTATAATAGGATTCAGGTTAAAAAGAAATAAAGGGAGCTGGTTCTTCAACTGAGGCAACAGACTAGTAGAACTAGTTGTGAAAGGATTCTGTGAAAGCTAAAAGATTTCACTGAAGGTCAGTAACAACATAAATATCTCATTTAATTTTCAAGTCCCTGAGCTAAAACCAGGTGGGGGCTTGGAGAGCATTAAAAAGCTGTGTGTTTGCCCTGTTCTTATTTCACCCTGGGCATTCATTTATGGTCCTGGGTTTCTTCTGCCTTGGTAGAATATAAACAGTTTCACACTACCATAAGTTATGCAGTCAAATTTCCCACAGTTCTGGAAATCAGAGGTCAAGACATCTAGAGTGCAAAAGACGAGCTTTAATGACAGAACACTGCCATCTCAATTATTGTGTCTCCCCTCCTGTTGCAGTCAGGTTATTGGGATACATTGTCTTTTGATCTGCCCAGTACCGTTTCTTTTATGTCTAAATTTAAGGTCATACACTTACAAATAATGAAAACATGATATAGCTCCATGTAGGAGTTCTATCCTGGAAACCAGAGCATATAAAAATATTTCAGATGTTGAATATGAATTAGAGATTATAGTGTAACATTTGATTAAAAGGATGAATTTGGGGATGTATAAGTGAAAGTACTGAATAGGAACATAGGTATTATCTCTTTTTAGGCACTTGTGCAACTACTACTGAAATTCTGTGTCTAATTTTCCTTTTTACAATTCTAGAAGGAAAGTGAAAATATGGAGATGATTCAGAGAGAGAATAAAAATGATTGTAAGCCTGGAAAATAGTTGCATTAAGACAGACATGAGAAGCACTATTCAGTTTATTAAAAAGTAAATTAAGGTATGATTTATTCATAGTGAATAAATAAATCTATGAGGAAGAGGAACGTGATCACAGAGAGCTCTACAGTCTAGCACAGAGGTATGATGATTCGAACTTAAAAGTACTAAAGTTTAGATGAGAGGTAAAGTGCAAGTTTTCCATTGTGTGGTTAATTATCCTTTGAAAGAAATTACTTAGAGTGATGATAAGTTTTCCAGCAGTGGAAATCTTTCAGTCAAGATTGGATGTTTTTCTTAAAGATAAGCTCCACTTCAGTCACAGCTACTACACTAAAAGCAAGAAAAAGAACAAAGAACACACCCTGTGGTATGCAGAAAGTTAAATCATATGATAACAATGGATTCTTTTGAACCTATAATATAGATTTACTATTAATCAAATCAGGTATGAACCCAGCCACACAGAAATTAGGAGAGCTGAGCTACCATGTAGCTGCAACAGAAGCTAGGGTGCACGAGCAATGCCAACTGGTGCTAATGTGGAAGTTACAACTTAGAGCACCTAGTACATCAAACTACAGTATCCATCTCCCACATGCCTCTGAATGCCAGGGAAGCTTTAGCTGCCACCCAGATCTGAACTGTGCTGCCCAAGCCTATCTCTTTCAATTGACACTTTGGAAACTGTAAAAGACTTTGAGCCAACCCTTTCCAGAGGAAAATATTTTACTCAACTGTGCACATTGAAATTGTGCATATTGAAATACAGAATATTGAAAAACTGAATAATGTTTGCTAATATGAAACAAGTAGTTCTAACAAAAACATAGCATTTTGCAGCATAGGTCTTAAATGTAAACAGAAACAATAAGACAAATACAGAAAAAAGTCTTTAAATTTAACATGCTCTTCAACAGATACCATAAATGTAGCAGAGAATCACAAGTCAGAAAATACATCCAAAAGGAATGTGAGAAAAATAATTGATAAAGTTTCAGATCAGTAACTTACATCAGACAAAACACTTCTGCTAATCAATGAAGTGTATGTGGATGGAGCTTCATAGCTAATTTTTACTTAAATTTCTTGTAACAATAGATATCCACAGAATTTCCCCACAGAAAATTGTTTAAATATAAAGGTAATTTTTTAACAACTGCAACTTCTAGTGTCCTAAAGGAAGATTCCTACAATTTTTTCATGTTACCTTTTTTTAATAATCGTTATCATCTTGACTTCAGAAGAAAATGAAATGTGTCTAGCTTTAAGAACATATTTTGATCCATTTTGTAAAATATGTCCTAAGGAATAATATTATAGCAACTTCTCAAATGTTTTCCTAGAGAAATCAGTTTACCCACACATATCAAAGTCTAAATGATTTTTTAAAAAATCTGTAAGATATGATTCCAAAACACAGAATATTCTGTAGCTCAAAAGGACCAGCAGCTGTCCTTTTATGAAGTTCGTGGTCTTTTCATATAGCTTAGACTTTGAGATTTACTTTGCTTTGTATTATAAAAAATTTGCAACAGGTTTTTAAAGAGAAAACTTGTCTTTTTATTATTTTACACAAATGTAAGAAGTATATTGCTAACCTGACAACTGGTGTCTCTTCTTTTGAGAAGTACTTCTCCTACAGTGAAACTACATTTATACATAATGTAGTAATTCATAATTCATTTATCTTACATGTATAATGGTTGGCATATGACATTTAATATGGACCAGGTTTTTAAAAAATAAACAACTTTTAATTATCTTATATTAAATAAAAAATAGAACTGTATATAAAATATATATATGCATTTTATTTTTTCAGCTTCAGAAATGCACACACCATTTGAACTGTTTTTAAAGTAAAACCACAATAAAATATTTTTCATATGTGCTGAAGCATCAGTTGTACAAAATAAGAAATATTACTGATGGTTTCAACAATTATTTTTTGTTTCTTGAAGTTATCATTACAGTAAGTCTTGCAGTACTTACAGGATAGATTTTAACATGCATGGAAATAGTTACCTCTCCATTAAGTTGACATAAAATCTGCATCATGTTGTTATACCATTTGAAATCTGATATGCTGGATGCAAAACAAACTCTACTGGCAGATCAACAATCAATTTTAAGGCTTGAAATTAAACACAGATTTAGTTTAAAATGTGCTTCTCTTCCTATATGGTGGTATTACATATATAGCCACAAATTAAATGAAAATAAAACAGTATCACTGCTACACTATCAGTAAAACATCTTCTGTGCAATGTATGTGTAATGTCTCTATTATGATACTCGGAGCTCACAAGTGAGAATTACAGAACTATAAAGAATGTATACCAAAGCTTGTCTTTCTTTTGCTTTTATTTTTGAGGTGTTTAACAGATCACTTTTCTAATACAATAATGCACAAATTAATCTAGTTAAAACTTTCAATGTATGTATACAAAGGCAGATGTTTTAGACGATAAGACTGTATATAAATTTGGCATCTGTGAGTCCAATCTCACCTTCTGTGATGGGACGAAGAAAAGAAAAAGGTCTCTGTGAGACCTTCCCCATAAAATTTCTCCATTACAGCAGGGCAGGGTGTGGAGCCTGCCTTTATATTCTTTCCACAACTGAAAAGGGCATTTCAGGAATGATGAAAGCTACAGAGGTGTCATGCAAAGGTTGCTGAATTATCTTTTCATTCTTAAAAACATTAAGATTTAATGTAAAAAGGAATATTAGCCCAGCTAGTTTGACTGCCTTTATAATATAGGTCATTAAGTTTTCATCCTTTTATTTTTGTGTACCACATAATAACTAGCATTTGACTAACGCCTACCCTGCATCTGTCTGGGGCATGACTTTGGTCTTGATTTAAAGATGTCAAGAAATGGGAATTCTAAAGGATAATCATCTTTACTGTTAAAATAATGAGCTTGCCTGCCTTCACCACTGTTTTTCAAACATTTTGAAAATTTGGGCACCAGAACAAGACTCACTGCTTCCAAAATGAGTCTTACCAGCGCTGTACAACAAGGTAACCTTACTTCCCTAAGCCTACTCACTGCTCCTGATTACAAAAAAACCCATTCATTGTCTTTGCACAGAAGTACTGAGCAACTGTTCAGTTGCTTGCATTCTAACTTCTAAAGTTTTTAGAGTAACTGTTTCCAGAAGACAGCCCCTCACTGTACAGGCATGTTCTGAATTTTGTGTTCTCATGCACTTAATTTTGCACCTGGGCATCGTGAAGCACATTTGATCTGAATGGAGACACCCTGCCAAGCAACTCAGACCCGCCTTTGAGAGCCTGTCCTGTTATTCCACATTCTTCGTCATTTCTGGCTTTCAAGAGTGACTTCATATTCACATCCAGAACTCTGAAAAAACTGTTGAACAGTGCTAGTTTTAGTCACCACTGTACTAGAAACATCCTTATTTGGTGATGTTTCTCCAAATATGACTGTACACATCAGTTAGTCCATTCTGAATGCACAGCAAGATGCAAGATGCATAAACTTTTGGCTGTACCCAGACCCCCTTTTCACTGGCTTGTTTAATGTCCTATCTTTCTCCATTTAAAAATCCTCAGGCCTTCAGAAATTCTTCCTTAGGATCTCATGGAATGCTGGACACTGCTTCTAAAGTATTTAAGTACCTTCTGACACCTTCTGGCAGAAACATGCCTCTCCTCAGATACAGCATGCCTCTCCCCCGCCTCACTGCTCAAAGTTCTCAGGTTATGGTGGCTCCTCAACAATAGAAAATGGTAGCAAATAGCTACCTACTTAGTTGCTGGTTCTAATGTTTGTTAAAATTAGTATTTAAGGTCATCCTAGGGCTTCTTAAGCCACAAGAAAGTTCCAGTGGGGGGAAAAAACCAAAATTAGCTACAGGGACATATTTTAATACTCTTAAGCATTTCACTTTTTTCCCTGTAAGTTTGTTAAATGCATTTTACAGTGAAAAGAACTGGCAAAGATGGCTTCGTGCTTATTTTGCAGCTATTACCTCCTAAAGCAGATGAAATCATCTTGATTCCAAACTAAGTCAGGGCAGTTTGAAGGCTGGTTGCCCAGGACATTGCACAGGTACAACAATGTTTTTAAATGGCAGTGTATCAAATAGCAATTAAAGAAAAGCTACTACAAGGTCAGAAATTCATCCATTGTTGTTATGTAAATTCAGGAAACCAGAAGGCATTATGTAATGGGAAAGAAGGAGAAGAGTCATCAGTGCCTTAAAAAAATTACACAAAGAGTACAAAAGCAAAAATCTCATTGAGGGTGAAGAACAGGAAGTGTAAAAAGAGATTAATCAGGCAAAATCATGAGCTCTTCAGTTGGCTGAAACTCAGGAAGCATAAAGAGGGTGAGAACAAGATCAAGTAACTAAGAATGATAATAAAAGAGTAAATAAGCATATAAAGACACAAACCAAAATACAACTACCAAGGGACACACAAGTTGAAACCATCATTTTGTTTGATACTTCCGTAATAATCAAGAGGAAGAAAACTGTTAGTCAACAGCAAGCTTTCAACAAATATAACCAAGAAGGCTAAAAGCATTAGTGGGTCTTTTATATGCATTAGTCTTTACTATGCTCTAGCAACGTATACTTAATGTCAACGATGACGCAGTAAACATTCTGCTTATGCTAAAGACATAGATAACTTAGATGCTTTCACACTAGCTGAGCTTCATGGAATCCGCACTATGGTACTGAGAGAACTGGCTGATGCCAAAGACATTAGTTTGCAGAACTGCAGAAAAAAATCTGATGTTAACAATGGAACACAACATAGGTATTACCTATCAATACCACAATGTTGTCAGAAAAAATGCAAACTTTACAGAGAGGCTTATAACCAGATTTGTAACCTGTAAGATACAAGAAATCATCCTTCTTCAGTCTGGCACTGATAAAAGCACAGTTTAAGTACTACATCCATTCTAGGTATCATACTTCAGAAGAGACACTGACCAACTTGACAAAGACCAGAGGAGGATAGCAAAATATCTCAAAAGTACGAGCTACATGGGAAAACTGAAGGAACTGGAGCTGTTTACTCTAGAGATAAAGAGAATAAGAAGGTGGTTTAAAGAACAGCTACAAAGACAATCATCTGTTCTCCAGGTCCATTGTGGGTAAGACAAGAAATAATGAGGTTAAGTAACATCAGGGCTGATTTATGCTAGGTATTAGAAAAAAATTTTTAATGGCAAGAATATTTGAATTTTGGAATATATTGTTTACAGCAGTTACGAAATCTCCATCACAGGAAAGAAAAGTTAAAGAAATATTTGTCCAAAAGACACACAAAGAATTGATGCTGGTTTGGAGGCAAGCAGATGGAGTAAATAACCTCCTGAATTCTGCTCTAGCCCTATTTTCTATTATTTATTTTTTGTGAACTTTTATGACCATGAAATTTTGTAAATATTAAATGTTTTTGATTAGGTATTTCCTTCTCTTCTTTAAAAAAGATAATTAATCCATAATAGATAATAAGGTCATAGATACAGATAATAGAGAATAAAATATACAGGCTTAAGATTTCAGCATCCCATGTCCCATCCTAATTAAAACCCTTCCTAGTGAATACAAAGCTTTACATTTTGATACTCTGATCTCAGTTCAGTAGGCTAGGAAAGAAAGATACAAAATTTCCTCTAGAGTCATCTCTGGAAAGGGCAAAGACCATTAAAGCTTTTGCAGACGATCTGCCAGCAGGCAGAAACATTAGCTTTTCAGATAGCTGAGACTGTACAGGAGCTGTACAGGAGACCTATGGAACATGTAACCTGGCACAGTCCACTTTATGGCATGCATTATCCTGTTCCTTTTGCTTGAACCCTCTGACATCATATGTGTCATAATTATACTACTTTGACTGATCTTCCTAGAGCAGAGAACTGTATCAGAGTATAGAATTGTCACAACTGACACTAGGGAAAGGATGGTTTTATGAGAAAGGCACCGTACCTGGACTCAGGATACCAGTGGTCCTTGAGTCCTTTGACAAAATTCCTGCCTGCTACTGGCCAGATGCCTTTTCCCAGTATCTTTCTTCCCCACTTTCAACTGAAACCTAAAGGCGTTATTGGAGTACAAGTAATAAAAGTACTAACAAGACTATAATGAAGATGATTCCAAATGTGGTGCCCAAGTTGTAGTAAAATGCACATACATGCATGGAAAAATATAAACATTACAATGAAGTTATAGTGCATTTCAGTTTCCTGACAGAAAGCAAGATTAAATAAAATGAAAATTATACAGCTTTTGGCTCACAGACATCTCTATAAATACAGTACCTATTTGGAGATTTTATTAATTTATTTAATTTGGATTTGGATTTAGAGTGAGTATGACTGAATGCAACCAGAAAATGAAATATTGTTTTACTTTGCATGGCAACGTCAAGGATTTTTTTTTCTGTTTAGACGTATGGCTGAAATTTATTTTGCCATAGTAAAAGTTCATTTTATTTACTGTATTAAGTAAGTCCTAGATAGATACTTTAATGTGCATGTCTGTGATAGTATGCCTATGACTGAATAAGAGGAAAGAAAATTGCTGTTTGTGGGCAGTTTTGTCATTCTTATGTATAATAATACCCTACTTTTGATTATGAGTATATATAATCTGAATGGCAATTACAATATAATTGAAAAAATTAAGACCAAACATACCATGTCAATATATTTTTAGAAAATACTGAACAAACAAAATAGTTTTATGTGATATCCAAAAGAAAGTAGGTCAAATTATAGAAACCTTTATTGTTATACCAGAAATTATTTAATGAAAATTCATTAATGGAATGAAAAAACTCCTAGAACAAAAACATTGTTTAAGTGGAATCCCAGCCCAAAATATTATTAAAATATTGCCATTTTTGTAAAACAAGAAGGCCGAAATAAGTAGTAAAGTATAAAACAGAATTCTTCATTTACACCTTTGTGACTTTTTGATTTTCTCTTGAACTTGACTCTCTCAAATCACAGATTATTTTGTCATTTCCTGCTGGAAAATACTTCAAAATTTAAATAAATTTTGATAAAGCTTAATGAAAGACTGAGTATTGCAGTATAACATGTATAATATGCTTCAGCAGGGCAATTTTTCTATGCTAGTGAATCTCTAAACACTCAGTTTTGTTTTGGTTTAAATACTATTCCAATTTTTCATTTTAGTTTATAAAACATACAAGCTGTAACTTGTTAAGAGATGAGTTATGGACAAGTATAACTGAGTTATGGAATAATTCCCTACTCCATTTCCTGAATCTTCTGGTGTTCTTTGGCTACAGCCTGGCAGTAGGTAAACTAAACAGATTAATATAACTAAAGCCAGTGGAAAATCACAGGCATCACAAAATCACAAAATCCAAAATGTTCACACTGGACTAAAACCATGCACAGAAGTTGCACGGTTTTAATTGCAGATTAATACCTTGACCCTGACCCTTCAGAGTGGCAGAAGTGACATATACGTTATGACCTAGACATAGTGAGTTTAAATCGTCACCGTGTTTTATGAAATCAAAAAGAAATGAGTTTCCAAACAAACGAATAAGTCTATTATTTTCTGAGTGAACCAGAAAGTTTTGTTAGGCAACTGTTGATTCCCTCTTGAAAACTCTCCCATGACATGCATCCACTCCGTTAGCTTTCCTTTTCTGATTCATAGTAACTGGATTCTACTATAGAGGAGGTAAGAGTCAATGTAGTTCATGCACAAACATATGAACTTTTACTTCATTGGACTAGGAATAGTAGAATGTTTTTCCCAGTAACTTCTCAAACCTCAGACTTGGAAAGAAATGAAATGCTGACCCAAAAACCACAGAAAACCTGGCCAAGGTTATATATAATATCTTAACAGTGCAAGTTGATCTTCTCATTTGTGAAGTTTACAGTTTAGGAGTGTATTTGTTCCCCAGTTGCATCTGGACAATTTTGTAAAGACAACGGACCACACTCTTTTCAATCCTAGATAAATCTGGGGAGAAAAATAAAAAGATTGTAATGTGGACAGCAAACCCACAATCCCATTGTGATTTCTAGATCAGATCACTGCAACAGATGTTAATTTGGGATTTAATGTAATTGATCCATCAGAAACTAATGTTACTGCAAAATGTCACCATTCAAGAGAATGTGTGAGCACTGAGGTCATTCTGAATTTTAGCTCTGGCTTAGGTTTTAGTTACCACAGGGCACCTGTAGTATCTTTGGTAGCCGTACCAGAGTTCAGACTTCGGCTCGTCTGGCAAAGTGGCTTCAGGTAATCGTATTTACACAGTAAGTCTTAGATTGTCTCCAACTCACACCATAGTCTCCCAATGACACTCCAGCATGAATGAACTCAGCTTCAGCAACCATCCTAGACATCCTCTGCCCACCATGACAATTTGCATATGCACTTTTAGCATATACAAATTGCTTTATTTAATGCACAAACCATGATCTTCCACCATTCTTTGTAAGAGAAGCCACTCGCCTTGGTACCATCTTATCTCTCCAGCAGTATGCTGCCTTCAGCTGCCATTATCACCAACACAGATGGAGTCCCTGAACAGGTGATGTACCTCAGCATCCTTGATGATAGGACCACGTTTTTGAAAGTGACAGGCCACACATTTCTTCAGCCCCAACTGAAGAAAGATTGCTTGCTCGTTTGTTTGGATCATGACATACTGAATCTCGGTCACTGTCCTGCCCTTTCCTCACTTTCAGAAGAGGTTGCTCTGGAGAACAGAGACTTACACACTTGGTAAGTCACACACAATAGGAGAGTTGTTCCATTCAATGCTCTCTGGTATTGAAATGCAAAGCTTTCTGCATGCCTACATCTGTGGCCAAAAGGTCAGACAACTCACTCTAGAAATGGCCACACAAACTTCTACCATCAAGTAATGAACCGTTTTGGCGTGGGAACTCCATTGCCACAGTAACTGTAATAGTAATGTGCAACGTCATCATACCCATATGATGAGCCTGCCTGATAAGCATTAGAAACATGGTTAATACCACTCACAGCTTAACAAAACATCTTCAGTTGTGAGGTTAAAGAAGATACTCATATTCCATCTTGCTGCCTGCTCTAAAGGGATAGTAACTCTGTATATACAAAGACTAGCCTCTTTGTAATAACCCATAGCCTGGAGGATCATCATGGACACTAAGGACACAATGACTGTGTGCACCACACCCAAGTCTTCAGCATTTCTGTCTTTTTCAGGCACAGAGGACATCAGTGCTGGTAGGATACCTGTATTGTTGATAGGCCTCAATACCCTATACTGCCATGAGTCTATAGTGCATATACAAACAATACAATGCCTTCAGCTCCTGCAGGCTGACTAGAGAGTTATGTTCAGACTCTTCATCCTGAGATGACTGATTTTATACAAGTATCTGGATACTCTGTGTCCTGAAGAAGGCTGGCTGCAGACTTGAAAAACTCTGCAAGGCCAGCAAAGAGCCCTTTTATCAAGTTTAAGGCAATCAGACCATGGCCTTCAGGACTAACTTTATTCAATCTAAAACTGCTGCAGTCCTAATAGTGTCCTGTTGCAAGTGGGCTATGTCCTTAAATTTAAATATTTCAGCCCAGTCACCTGCAAACATTTTTTTATATAGGCTTCCACCTGATGTTAGTCTTTATCCACTTTCTTTCCTCCCTTTATGCCTTCAGTCTCTGGCTGAAGTCATATGTGATGCTACATGAATCACAAGCCCTTGAGACAAACTTATCTTACAGTAATCCTTCAATGGCCTTCAAAATGTCCCTTTGACATGAGCAGTGAACATTTAGGGCTCATGGTGTCCTTGAGCGACGCTTCTCTCCCAATTCCCTCCCATCCCATAAATATGCCCTTTATGCTGCCTATGCAATCTCCCTCCTAAAAGATACAAACTAGCTAAAAGATACCAACTGAACAAAAAATGTTCTTTCAGGAAAACTGCTAAATATGGATAAATTTGTTTTGCAAGAAAAACAAGCAAACAAGCTCTCAGACGTATTATGTGCCAGTACAGATAGGTGAGAACAGCTAGCTGGGCTAATATAGACCAAAGTAAACTCAGAAGGCCAAGATATAAACTTAAAAGTGATTATTGGGTAAAGAGAACAAAAATGCTGTTTCTCATAGAACAGTAAGTGAGTAACTTAGATTTATATGATTCCTTAAAGAAAGGACATATGTATGTTTTAGTGACCAGAAGGCAGATAAGGTCCTTTGCATCTGTGTAGAAATTATTGGATTTTTTACTTTGCTTTTCTGATTGCTCAGACAACATCAATCTCAGTCAGATGTCACAAAATCTCCACGTTGCTGTTTTTTTGGACAGCTAATTCTTACAAATTCCTTCCAGGTGGTTATTTACTCCTGCTTTTCTCCAGAATCCAGACAGCCTCTCTCTTTGTTCACCAACATAGTGTCAGAAGAACCGTCCTAAAAATGTGAGGATACTTTGCAGCCCACTCCCTGAAGTGACAAAGTGTCATTGCCCAAACATAGTGCAGCACATGCTGATAAGAAGCTAAAGAGCTGTGCAAAGCCAGTAGGTCTGGCCCGCTGAAACCCTTCTGAAGAACTAGAAGCAAGACAAACCTATAGGATGGTGATCACACCTATTGTCTATGTAAACAAAGCTCAGGCACAGTCACCAAGCTGCCTAGGCCAAAGTTAGAGCACAGGTATCTAGCAGATGCCCATCAATTAATTCTTCCATTAACTGAGGACTGCCAATTAGTTTCTAAGGCTGTTACCAAAAAGGATGATTTTTACAAAATACTCCAAGGAAAAAAGGCCAGAAAGAATGCAAACCCCTATTTCCAAATACATAAAGAATCTGGAATAAGAGTAGTCCTTCAAAAGACTGCTTCACCTTACACTCACTGATGATTTCAAATGCACAAGACTGTGGGGATGGGAATCAGCTGTCTAAACGCACTCATCTACAGCCATCCTACATTCCCGATAATTAAGATCGAGTCATCTATAGACATCCTACGTTCCCGTTAATTGAGATCAAGTCAACAATGAAGTTGAAAACGTGATTCATCTCACTCTGAATTAGATGCTTAAAATATCAGGTGACTCACATCCTAAAAGTGCCTATTTTTTCCACTGATCATAAAGGTAGCCTTGAATGCCCAGCTCAGCTACAAACACCTACTCTGTTTACCTTTAGAGCTAGGTGAGATGAATCTGAATCTAGGTATTGCCTTTTATGTCTTGGCACTAGAACATGGGTACAGCATCCTCCCTGCCTTTGGCCACTTCATCTGAGGAAAACAAAGTATATCTATTTTTAAAAGAACCTGCAGAAATTAGCAGGAAATGAGGATTGCATGACAAAAAGAAAAGGGTCTAGGATTAAATTTAAAAAAAACAAACAAACTACACAAACAGCACTACTGTTTTTTAATTTAACATTGATTATGTTAATTTAACATAACTTGTAAATCCTGACTGCAGGCTTGGAGATGTGACATATGCTGCCCATAATACAGATGTACTACTGACCTTGTGTGACAGTGTCAGACCTGCCTAAGCAGTTTTGATTTTGCCTAGCACTTGGCTCACAAAAAGAATAAAAGCCTTAATGTCATTACAGCTATTTTATTTTTATGGATCAAACTCATTTGGGAAACCAGTGGAAGTGAATCTGTGGAGAAAATTTAATGACGTTGAACTAGGAAGGACCTGTGCCTGTATAGACTACTGGAGAGCTACCATGCTGCTGAAGTTTCATAAGCACTGAGCAGACAGAAAAGACAGTGTGATTTGAAACCAGCCAAAAAAGATTTTGCAAGAAAAACAAAATTATACCAATAGTTTATGAAAAACTAAAAGAAAATGTTCTCTGGAGAAATAAAACAAAAGCTGAGCTTAGTGAGAGCATAGGAAAAACAACTATAGATGAAGATATGGCTGAAGCACAGGCATGCTTCTGAAATAACTGTGTGTATGGTAAGCTGTGATTAAATTGAGCCTAGATCCAATGTGGAACACTTAAAACCAATGAAGAATGCTGTTCTCACGTCTTAAAACTCTTGGTAGCTTTCAGACACAATCATGTTCTAATTCTTTAGGAAAGCCAACAATTTGATTATCTACTTCATGATTATAAAGCTGTAAATCAGACTGAGACAGCTGTGGCAATTTACAATTATTTTAGAGGTACAGTAGTTATGGTGTCAAAACTATAGCTCATTAATTTAATTACCTGCTTTTACAATAGCATACAATCCTACAGAAAGAGTAGAATCAAACATCAATTATTTTACATTCTTTTCTCAGCCCTTAATTTTTGACATGCCATCTCTTCTTTCTCATTTTTTGTTGAATTCTACTTTTTTTGCTTTTTTTTTTCTTTATTTCTATCTTGTCTTTCATCTAATCACCTATGAAACTCTTAGGAATGGGTGACCCTCAGAATATTAATTAAACCTCCACTACACAGAAATTCATCAGAGTTGGTGTTAATGGTCAAAAATCAACTGGCTGTTATGAATTTTATATGTCTCTTGTGATGAGGAATGATTGTTTGTACAGTATTTTGAGGAGAGAGCTATGCAAGTGCTTTAGAATTGCCAATTATAATAGTAATTGGAGAGTTCACCATTTGCCAATATTTCCTACCCAGTAAATTTATCATAAAGAGATTTCTTTTTCATGATCAGCACTGGCTAGGTTGTTAAAAAATACATATCTTAACTACAAAATGCATTTTTCCCATATTTTTATCCCCTTTTTTTTCACTAATCACATTCTTTACTGAAATTTTTAAAAAAATCTTGGCTAATACTGGAAGATGGGAACAAGAGATGTTCATGAACAGTGGAGAAGAGTGTGATATGAAGAGATTACTTGCCAAGACTGACAGGTTAGCCAAACATGTGCCCAGAAACACTAGCAGGTGGCACATGATTATGTCTCATACATTTGGTATTTTCTGAAAAATAACAGTCTACTACTTAGCCAAACTACAGCAAAATTTATTTTTCATCTCGATCTTTCAGTTCAGTTGAATATTCATATTACCCCACCATATACTTTCATAAGGGAAGAGAAAAGATTTATTGTTAGACACTCTACTAAAAAGGTTACCTAAATTATCTGCAAAGTTGGTCAGTCCTGAAAACACAGTGGCAAAATTATTTTATGTATGAAAATATTTTATATGCACTTACATATGCTTATTTTGTATTTAATAGCTAAAATATAATCTCATGCAAGTCTTGCTAATGTGATACTATAAAGAAAAACAGTTAACTCTTATCCACAGATTGTGGAAAAAATAATATAATGTGCAATATATTTCCTACACAGATGAGATATTTTTGCCCCTGCTATTAGATTCTAATATTTGCCTCTATTCCACATCTAGGGCCAGATTTCAAGATTACAGATAAATTTCTTTGATAATTTTGCGCACCAAATAATTTCTGAGTTTGTTACATATCTGACCAAATTCGTAACTTCTATGTTAATCATCTAAGTATCCAGTTATAGTTGTAAAGTTCTACCCACCAGTAACTCTTCTTGGGAAAATGGAAGCAGAGTCAGAAACAGAGAGTTAGTTCCTCAGAATTTGTATTTGCAGTTCTCTGTGCAGTTTGTTGTTCAGGGATATCCATAAACACCAGAGATTTTAGACTTTTTCTATGACTACCACAGAACTTTTGAGCAGTATTACAATGTGTGAAATAAGTAAACGAACAATTGGTACTTTAGTGGGTACACTGTAACACTAATACTATTTTTTCTTGTCTTACAAAACTTAAAATTACTTTTTGTGTAGTTTCACTTTAAATGAATTAGTATTAAAAGACCCATTTTATTCCTTAGGCTAATATGTTCATGTCTCTTTTGAGGTTCTGCATTTTAGAATAAAACAGAATTAACTTCTCTGCTAATCCCAAAACACAATTGTGTTGTGGCTTAATTTCTTAATCTATGCATAGTTTATGAAGTTGATTTAAATTTTTATAATGAGTACTAGTGTAATCTTAGTAATTTGGAACATTTCCAATACCGTTATAACTTAAGAAAGCTATACTTTTCCATCATGCAGTTAAAAAATACTGTGTCTATCCTCTATTTCATACAAATTTTGAGAAAAATCTACAAGCCACATCAATGTCTTCGCAAGTGCCACAAATTTATAATTGGTTCATATAAAAGAGTTGCTGTATACACCACCTGTTAAACCACAGGAGGGTTGAGACTGCTACACAATTTTCATTTGCACAAGAAAGTAATAATTTATTTTGAAAGGCTGGATGTTTTCTATCGCAAAATTTTATGAGGAAGATATCTGTTTTTAAGATATCTAAAACCTTAGACCTCAGATATGACAAGTCTCATCTTAGAGAGAAACTGTGACTGACTTTATATTAATGCATTAGCAGGGAAGTGTGCAAGCAATTGTTGACTGCCTCCTCCTTCCCCTCCAAATATAGAAATGTCACACTGCAAACCTTGCATACAGAGTGCAAAAGAACTCCACACACACCACCCAACTGCCATATAAGATTTGGTCCTCAAATGTTCTGCAACAGGCTCTCTGTTTCTGTAATAGTTTTGGACCTTCCTTGTCCATTCCTACCTTTCATGCATACATGGATTTCCTGCACCCTGGATTGCCCCAAGCCCCTAAATTCCAACCTCCAGATGTCTCCCTGTCTTTTCCTGGAGAATAAAACTATCCCATACTGTTTATTAACAATACCTACATGAACCTCTCATTTCAGATCCTGCATCTTAGCTCCTGCCAGAGCCTCCCTGCATCTTTTCACTGTCTGTTTGACTTCCTGCATTTCTAACCTGTACCCTTCTTCCCCAAGAATGCTAGTGCCCTCCATGTTCAAAGAGCTCAGCTGGTGATCCACTATCCTTCCTACAAGCCAACACACAGCTGCATTTCCCTAACTGATAAATTTGAGCTTTCTGAGAAGAGGAAATAAATTCTGCCTGCCGTGCAGCAGCCACACTACATCCTCCTTGCTCAGCTCTGCTCGCACTGCAAAGGGGAAGCAGAAGTGATGGGCAGTAGGTCTTACCCAGCCAATACTCACTGCAACACATGCACTGCAACACATCTAGTAAGAACTAGACCCATAGCTTTGATCTCTTAAGACTTTCATTTGCTTGACCCAATTGCCTAGAAATAAGTGAGGACTTTTAGAGGGAGCTGGAGAAAAAGAAAAGGGAAGAGGCAAAAACCAGAAGGAATATTCCTGTACATTCCTGCCTCCCTGGTCTGTTTGCCATCTTTCCGTAATGTAAGCCCAATACAGAGGGGCCTCCTGCCAGCTACAGAAATGTTGCTTGAATGCAACAGTCTTCCAAAGGTCCTGCCAAAATGAAGCTGTGGAGCAGACCTCAATATACCCAGTGTATCCCGCAGTTCTTTCAACCTTCTCCTTGTCCAGTCAATGAGATTTCATGGAGTCATGTGACAGATGTCCTCCCTTCCCAGCCATCTACTGCAATGCAGCACCAGCACACAGGGGCACTGGGAGCTGGTGTTCAAGGCCATACTTGGGGCACATCCTCCCTAGCTCCTGTGCAGCACCATAGCCTTTCTCCAGCTCCTGGACCTGGCACAAGATTCAAACAGCTGGGGAGAGATAGCGGGTTTGTCCACCTATTATTCCAAAGCAGAAAAGAAACACAATGCTGTTCTGGGAATGAGGTCATTTGAACTGGAGTAATTCAAAACAGAAATGAAATTAGTGGATATTTTACATGAGGTGTGAGACTTGACTGGTTTCACTAGTGTACCTCTGAAATACAGACAAAAGTAGAATGACTTTCCAGGTAAGAAACTGAAGGAAGAATTCTGTAACTGACATGGTCCTGCAGAACTCTATCCAGAGCTCCCCCTGGCATAGGTGTACATATAAATCACACCCTTACAGGGAACCAAAACCGAGCAGCACAAGGGTTTAAGGGATTAAAGACTTATTCTGGAGATTGGAGTTATTCCTGGCGCAGTCACCAGCCCCAATTCACCTCTCAGCATCTCAGTTTTATCTTAAAACTGGCAATAATCATGCTTAGCAGCAGGCAGCACAAAGCATTGTGCCCACCTATCACCTTTTTTCTCTCTTTTTTTTTTTCAGTGAACAGCCCCAGCTCTGCCACAAAGAAGATTCTGCATTTCTACCTGATGTTTCCCATTTCTAGTAAAAAGGTCATTGTAAAATGTGACCCCTTCACACTATTCCTAAAATTTTTCACATGTAAAATGTAGTCTTTCCCCTAGAAATCCAATACTTCAGAAGCACTACTTTAACAAATAATGTGAAGCAGACTCTCCTGAGTGACTCTCACTGTTACAAACATCAACAGAGTGCTTCATTCCAATTTTATCTACTCTAGCCCCAAAAGATGCCTAACACAATGCCATCACCAAGCCCACTGATGTATCTTCGCTGCCCGTTCTTAAGTCGATGGGCAGACATGGCAAGAACACACATGCTCTGTCTTCTGTTTCACAGCCCTGGGAAGCTTGAAGGTAGGATGAGGAGCCAGACCACAGAAGCAGCTGCTTCCCAGTGGAGCAATTCCAACATGGTTGCTCTTTCCCAGAAAGGAGGGGGAATGGAGAAGGGCAAAAAGTCAGAAGGGAATTTCCCCTGCACTGGAATTTTCTCTCCATGAAGAGTTATACAAATACATAGTCTACAGGCACAATTCACAGGATCTGGCAAGTTTGCTTTACACAGGAAGCAAGCATCTTTTCAAGTTTTAATGACAATCTAACATTGGTATAAAAACTAGGTATCTTTCAGGTTTTATGGAAGTTTTGTGTTTGCAAATTGATCTTTTATAAGTCTTGCTGAACTGTGATTCACATTTACTTTAGCAGACAATCAAAAAATGGTTGCACCTACAAATTATTATATTTTCTAACTTGGTATCTCAAACATCCATTATTTAAGGCATTTTATTAAAATTTTAAGATGTGCAAACAATGTATACAACCTTTGAAGACACACAACCACTCTGAAATGTGTGCTTCTATATAAAAATGCTTGTAGATACTTAAATATTGCAGTCATAAATTTATTTTCTCTTATGTTGCATGTGTCATGAACACTTGCCTACATGAACAACAAGAATGCCAAAAAATCTCCTAAGTCTGGCCAGAAGTGCAGTATTTATACTTGAATTAAAATGAATTCCATGTGCAAGCTAAAGTAGCACTCCATCAATAAAAATTTCAACCACTGTCTGTGGTATGGCACTGAAGCATCTCTTTTCAGCTTTATCTGACACTAGGGATTTCTTGCTTTACGTAGCTAAGAATCAACAGAGAACTATTTTAAATATATCTTCAAGTACTTTGTTCAATTTATATCTAGTTTAAAGCACTATTGGAAGACTTGGGTGTGCATGAATACATAAACAAGTATACATTTGAATTTTCATAACAAAACTTCTTCATGTGATGGAATTTTGTATTATAAACACATGAAATTTTGTATTATAAACACTTCTTAACAGGTACTCACAATTTGATCAAAAATGCTCTCCTTTCTTTTTCTAGTTCTAAGCCATTAAGTAATTTTGCTTGTTGACAGCTGGAAAAAAATATACTAATTTCTAAAACAGAGGAGCATGAAAAATATATTTTCCTATTTGCCATTCTCACTCTTCATTCAGAATGGTTCCATGCAAGTGTAGATATGTTTCAGTATTCAATCAAGTCCAATACTAAAATCTAAACATGACTACATGAAGGATCTAGAGAGGAAAGGGAGTTTGAGAATTATGTAATCAGGAGAGAAGAGCCTTGTCAGTAAAGAGGGTGGTCCATGAAGGACCAAGGAAAAGATTTCTGGGAGTTCGTCAACAGTAATGAATTTCAAGTATCCTCTCCAGAAGGACCTTGGGTCTTTGCTAAAAAGTAGCATGATTATTTCTCTGAGTTCTCAGAAAAGTACAAAGAGGTGGTCCGTAAGACAGACGGAAGCAAGCTATTAGTAAATTGAAAGATTTGAAAACAACATCTTGAACTGTAATTATATGCAAACAGAAACAATCCTATCATGCAAAATGTATATATAGTGTGTTTAGCATTAATGGATAGCTGAGCAAGTTACAAGCTGAATGTTACACCAGATTACACTTGCAAAGGGTTATTTTAGCATAGGCAAAATGACAAGAATATAGAAGTCCAACCTAGAAAATATAAGGCAAAGAGAATTGTAGAGACACTTGTATTATCCCTGCTTTTCTGTGTGCCTGGCTACAACCACTAGCATAGGTCCCACATTCACGAACTGAGAACAAGCAGTGCGAGTGCACTGAAAACTGTTTAAAAGTCTAAGTTACTCTTCTAGAGTGGTTAAAGGACTGGAAGGAGCCAAAGCTTTGCTTATTCCTCACGAGTATTTCTGCTGTACCAAATGCCAGCGCCATCATTTTATCAGTCGGATGTGTATATTCTGTAGCTGTACTCAAAAAAACAAATAAACCAGCGCTTTTATTAGTAACTTACAGTACATAAATTCCAGTACAAACTTGTAAAGGAATTTCTCCTGAGGGAAAAACATAATTAGTTTTAGTTTCCCAGAATAGTAGAGGGTTGTTGGTTTTTTTACATGTTTCAGACATACACAGAATTCTAAACATCTATATTTATAGGTTCCAAAAGATTTTCAACAAGTCTGTGTAAAAAAACATGGTTTTTTGTTTTAAAGGATGCCTGTTTATCATACGTTTTCTTGTCCACTAACAGCATCTATCCAGACACAAGACCACGTTAGAATTACTTCAGTCATGCATTAATCATAGTTGATGAAAGACTTTAGGCAAGTATTCAGTTTTAATAAAAACTCTTGAAAGTTACTATCCACATAAAGAAATATCTTGGAAAGTTTCACCCAAAAAGCAAAGCAGAAACCCAATAATTAATAAAGAAATTATACCATCTTAAGTTTTAAATAACACTGAACAGATGGTTTAATCTAAGGGTCTATATAAGCCAAAAATAGCAGATAAAAAAAATGCAGGAGAAAGGGGTGTGTGATAGGAAAATCCACAGTGTGAGGATTTGAACATACTATATAGTAAGGCTATTCTAAAATATATGGAAGATAGAAAGTATGAGGAGCTGGTCTGGTGTCCTCAGATGTAGAAGGTAAAGAGTAGCTTTTTTTTTTAATAAAAATTTATTAACACTTCTTATTTACCTTTAAATATTTTGCAAGTTTCTGAATTCCCCAGTATTCTGATGGCAAATCGGTGTTTCCTTCCTGATGACGTATGGGCTGTTCTTCATCTTCCTCAGTCTCTGAGGAACTTTCACTAACGTCTTCAAACCTGCCTGATGCTTTACTAAAAATAAACACACAGCATCACCCATTTTAAACAGCTATAAACTAATAGTAACAAGTACATTTCAAACAGGTATGATGACACTGCCTAATAACAGAATTCGAAAAATATAATTGACATTGCCAAATAGTAAATATGGTGATAATTACTGTAGATACAGAAAATAAAAATTAAAAAATTGAAGGAAGAAAAATAAGTAACCCATACCATTTTGAAGCTGGTTGTATTTTAACAGATTCAGAAGAAATGCCACTGGCTTTCTTTTTGATTTTCAGAGACACAGCACTACTTCTCCCTTCTTCTTCAGTATCTTTTTTTGCAGCCTTGTCACTAAAATATTTGTTTTTATTTAAAAAAAAATTATTATATATATACATAGAACCAAAAAGCTACAGTTGGACACATATTATGTCAGTACATATGAGGTTATGAACCTAGACAGTAGACTTAAACAGAAAGTATGCTGTGTCTTAAGTGACTAATTTTGCTTTAATAAAATAGTGTGATATTAGAAAAATTATATTATGCTGACCTGTATGTGATACAAAAACAAAGAATGAGTAAATGCAGACAGACCACAGGTCCATTTATCCTAGGATACAATCTCCAACCATGACCAATAGCAGCTATCTAGGTAACAGCAGAAGAACAATGGAAGAACACAGAAATTATTTTTTCCAGAATATTCTTCAGCAAACTGTGATTCAGGGAACTCCTGATCATCCTTGTGTTAGCAGTTTTGGATGGATTTTTCTTCCCTGAATGTGTCTGCTTGCTTTTTGAACTCACATAAACAAATGACCTCTACCATCCTGTGGCAAAGAATTTTAGAGGTTAGCCATGTGTTGCATGAAGTCTCTCCCTTTGTTCTGAACTGGTCTCACTGGCTCATTTTCATTTGATGCCCTTTATTCTTGTATTAGAACAGACAGTGACTACCTGTTCCCTATTTACCATCTCCCGTCATGGTTTTTTGTATCTGTCTTATTGTCTCCCAGTCATCTTTTTTCCAGGCAGAATAGCTCTGGTCTGCCTAGTTCTTCCACACACTGAGCTGTTCCGTAGCTTTGATCATGCTGAATACAATATATCTTGCTCTCCTCATATTCCAAGAAGACTCCTAGGCCTAGCTGGGCACAATCTCCGGTGCTTTTTTGTCCCTAATTTACAATGTTGTGAAAACAAAATGTCCTTTTGAGCCTGGGCTGGTCATACTATCACAGTCACAACAATAAAAGAGAATACTACTAATGATTACAGCCAGTTTCATTACATCTAGACTCTAACAATGACTGTGGAAAAAGATAAGCTCTTGCCTCTGGAAAACCACATTTTTTTAACTGATGACTATAGGTCACATCCAAAATCTCTTAAAATGTTTCTTGCAACATGTCAAATTGGCAGACTTGAGAAGACACTGACTTTTTTTTTGTAGGGTGGCCATCAAAGCCTTTCCTTCAGATATTATTCTTCCTCCATTAACACAAAATCAGGAAACATGAAATCAGAACGGAGTTCTGTTTTCAATATCTGTTCCAACAATATCCAATATACGTATATGCTATTTTTGGGTGTCCAAACTTTGAGATAATCTCATTAGTGAAGACTGTTGTTAAGCAGAGCTAGAGAATCAGCTCATGTAATATGAAATCATTACAAATTGGTAGTATAAGTAAGAGCCATCGTGATTTTCCATCCTGGATCTCTTTTGCCTCCCTCAGAAATTGTGGTTTAGATTGTCTACTCTGTCTTGCTTTAAAGGGAATTTTACACCAAAAATGTGATAATATCACAGTCCTGGAGGACCAGTACTGCAGATGGTTGCAAGCTATTTCTCTGCCTTGCTGTGGAAATGACATAACATCATAAAAGTTGTTGCATGACAGAAGAAAACTGAGAAATCTCTTTGGTAGTCTGTACTCTCTTCTTAGAAATTAACATGTAGTAAATTTTGTTTTATTGCTCCTAACTTAAGATAATAATGCAAGCCTATAACATGCAGTCCAATCATTAGCACAGTTTAGAGAGATCTATAGGAAAATTCAATTATAAAGATAACAGCTTATCTGTGGGAAGCACAAAGCCCAGTATTCTTCCACTTCATAGATGGTTCTAATTTCTTCTTGTCAATGGATCTCCTTCTTGCTGCCGAACTTTTCACTTTCTCACATACATTCTTCTCTGTAAAATCATAAAGGTTCTGGGATTGGCCAGGGACCTTAGCATCAACTACTTCCATACGCTGATAATTCTTCTCATATGTTGGTTCTTTAAAAAAATTATATTCCTAATAAAAGAAGGAGACATGGTTTGTCAGTCATATTGCTATATGAATAATGCATATTAAAACAATAAGTAATAAGCACAATTCCAGGATGCTGTGCTTAAAAACTGCATGTATTAAATGTAGAATTAGATTGTAAGGATAAAATCAGATTGCCTTTAAAAGAATGAAACATTAATCTGGAAAGCAGCTGTTACTGTGTGCAAATTAAAGTTTTTGAAATAAATGAACTAGCTAAATTTGGAACTTCCTGAACATACTTGAATGTTGAGTGTTGTTCAATTTCTAATATGTTAAATAATTTGTGACACAAGCACTTTTATAGAACCTAATTCCAAATGAGCTTTAAGATCTAGAATTGCAAAGTCAGTCATTCTGCTTTCAATGGATCATTTATATAAAAACCATTTCCCTGCATAAAGGATTTACAAAAAATTCCCACAAAAAATTAATGAACATAAAACTGAAAATAGTCTATGATAAACTGCTAGACTTCAGTTCCAAGTAATTTAATTTGATATAGTTTAGAATTAATATAAACACATTCCATTTCAGTTTTTTCATCTTCTGTCTCTCAGGACAAAACATTGTTGAACAAGTCACATACAAGAATGGAGATGAGTGGCACCTACCAATCCTTCAGCTGTCTGTGTCTAGTACCATGGCTGATCAAAAATATCCAGAACAGAAAGGATGCTTGTCAACTCTTATTCTCTACTGGAACATATTCAATTTTTACAGGAAAGACAGCATACGATCATTACTTACTATTATTATTGCAGCTGTCACTAACAGATAGGTGAAGACATTCCTTTATGTATCTGATTCAAGGCATTTTTAAGGAGACTGTCACAGTATGGTCTGTTTTCGACTAGTCCCTGATGTGAATCGGCTGTTCCAGGCTTGCTGACCCAACTATCTAATCATAAACTAACTCATGCTAATTCTCTCACTCTGAAAATGTACTCTAGACAAGACAATTTAACACATGATAAACTAGACAAATCACAGGGGAATTGATGCTGTAGCTTGACCAGCTAAGCACCTGTTAAAAAGTATGTTTCTTACAGCACTATATGCCAACACAGCAATTCTAAATGTTAGCTTAAACAAGGCCAAGAAGATATTATAAAAGTTAATTGGGTTTGCAACATATGTGTACGTAATGAGCTTTTTGAAGCTCTCCTCAGAAAATAGATCAAACCTATTTCCTGTCATAATTTATTTCATGTAGGCAACCTTGGAAATACAGCTTTTCTCTGCTTTTCAGAGTTCTAGAGTAGAGAAGGTTTTCCCTCAAATACAAATGCTCTGCAGCTCTACAGTATTAACTTGTTTAAATTCTAGTTTTAGAATGCAGAATGTACTAAACCAGCTCTTCATCAAGGCAATATGATATGATATTCCTAAACCATTAAAATTTTATAATTTATACTCTTCAGCATAAACTTATTTACACAGTCACAGAATACTAAGTGATTTATATGACAATTGAAGGAAAATAGGATAAATTCTATTTATTTACTCTTATTTAATAAGTGTACACATTTCTTGAATAGCTACAGTATCTTTATAAGAGCAGAAAACCAGTAAAGAAAGGTATATTATCTCTATTATCAATCTTAACATTAATCTATATTAACATTTAGCATAATATTAACATATTAATATTACCATTTTTTACCTTTCATGACCATCAAATGAAGCCAAATCACTTTGAAAATACATTAAGCCAATAATTATGTTTAAAAACATTCACATATTGTAACATTTATTAAATATAAACCAATATGTAGATATAACATAAAAAAAATACTTGCCTATGGGATAAATAAAACACATTCTGGAACTTTTTGCACTTTCAAACAGAACAACTTACAAATTTAATTCCATTACTGTTAATATAAGTTACTGTATTTGTGTACAACTTGAAATGCTCTGTTCTTTCTGAACTGTCAAATATCTGTATCTCAGAGAAAATAAATCAGCCCTACATCCCAGAAAATCAAAACTAAACGGTAAGAAAATTTCCCTGTTAATGACTTCCTTCTTGCAATAATTAAAATTGCATATAAATGACCACAATAAAACTTCTGACAGGTTTTAGCCTGTAATTAATTTTACCACCAAGTTACTAATCTGTTATAATCACACTAGAAATCTGAAAAAAGAGTTTTTATCAGGAATGGTGAAACAACCTGATTGTAAAATTGCAGTGGCACTATGTGATTCTAGCTAATATAGAGCTCTAAATAAAAGCCAAAACACTTGCATTTTACAGTGGCTGAAGCAACACATAGTGTGTAAGCTGTATGCTTAACTCTCGCCCTGATATTTAAATCAGGCAGTTCTCATAAAAAAGTTGGGCTATTATTTATATTTGGGTTACAAAGAATGAAGATAAAAATTTAAGTGGTTTTGATCACAGAAAAATATTGTCATAAAAAGTTGACCTTTTCCGTAAGGATATCATATTTTCCTGCTTTAATATTTCCAGTGCTCCATAAAGAATAACATCAGAACACAAGCAAAACTTTTTATGCAAAATTAGAAGTTAACCTCACATATTGGATCAAACCTCATAATAACGTATGATAGAATGATACATGAAATAGTGTATTATTTGCTATTTACGAAAGGAACATATTTAGTAGAAACTGAAACAAATCCAAAGAAAAATAATAAATGCATTTGAGAGTCTTTAAAATTCTTCATTTAATCACAGACTTATGTTTGATAAAGAACATAAACATTCAGCCAGGTTTATAATGTAATTCTTACCAATGTACAATGTACATTTGTACAAATTAGAATATACACCCAGTATCAATAAATACATACCTGTTTAGCCATATTTTCTACAAATCTAGGTGATCTCTCCCTTAAAAATGTGACAATATCTTTATATACATAACTTTTTCTTTCATAGTCAATGTCATCTTTACCCTTTAGCTCACCCTTAAAAAAAGAATAAATTTAAAATTATTAATAGTATTGCCTTACACAGGTAATTTAATGTGCATCATAAAATACTGCTAAAGAGCACAGAGGTCATACAGAATTATATACAGAAGTCTCATGCTCAGCACAGAGTCCATCAAACTTCAGTAATGCTTGGTAAAGATGCATGGATCGTCTCCATGGATCCCAAAAGATAATCAAGATCTTACATAGAATTCTGCAAGTAATTACTATTAGTTAATTGTACTGTGGGTAGTTCCACTGCAGTTCCATAAAAGAATTTATGGCTCATGGCAAACAACCAAGTAAATATGAGCTTCCAGTGCAGTATGGCAGATGTCTAAAAGGATCAGAAAATAACGTGACCTGACTGAGCCTAACCTTTATGAGCTTCATCCATTAAAAATGTGCTAAGTTAAAACTTCCCTGGATTTTTTAACTCTTAGGAAATCAATTTGTGAAGTTACACCTGACGGACATCAGTCTCTCTTCAAAATTAATAGAAGAGCTCTAGTCATTGCTTAAAATACATAGGCAGCTATTATGTTTAAATAAAATCTGTAAGGAAAGAGGTAACCAAAATGAAAAGTAGAAGAAAAGAGATAAATAATTCTTAAAAAGCTTCCCCTGAAAGGAGAAAGAACTGCTTGTCATTTATAAGAAGACAAAAGCAAACTATATTAGCCACGCAATAGTATTACACCTCAGATCAAGAGCAATGAGGCACTAGAGGGGCATCTAGCCCCACAGTACCTTTAAATAGGAATAGTGTGAAGGACTGTTAGGGTTACATTTAAGGGCTAAACAAACACTGCTAGCAAAAAGTGCAGAATGCAATCCTAGTATAAAACTTATAGAAAAAGCATTCAAAACATATGGGGAAGCTTGCATACATTTATAACTGCGTCTTCTCCTTCTGTACCAATAAACTAACTCTGCAGGTCTTACAGCCTCAACACCACTACCCTAAACCTGATAGATTTTTTATTTTAGCACATAAAAATATTCATTACTCCATGGTATCCTTTATTATTACTTACTCCATTTAAAAATACTCCTGCTGTGCTGCAAGTGATATACAAAGGATCAGTGTCATGTGGTTTGATGACTAGGTAACAAATTTCTCCATGCACTTGTCTCCAGGGAGGAGCTCGGCATCCATTAGAGAATGTGTAATCTGTAACCAATTAGCATTAGTGTTTTTATCCAGTTTAAAAATATTTTTAATATTTATGTTGATGATAAATATAATGTGTATACAAATAAAATTCCCAAACCAATACTTTACTCTTAAGAATTCATACTGTTAGGAATTAATAATGCAAAGCTCTGTGACCCATGGCCCGATCCAACTAAGAACTGCAACTGTGCTTAGCACTTTTCAGGATCAGGGACTCAGTTCACTTCCTCTACTTCCACTGAAGAAATTCATATGATTGGAGATGATTTCTATAACTAAAGGCTGAAGAACAGCATTCCACATCTGAAAATACTTTTTATTTTACTTTATAACTTTGCAGTAGAAATAAACACTTTAAATTTATTACTGAAATTAATTTAGCAGATTTCACACAGAAGTCAAATACTTTAATATGGTATATATAAATGTGAGATATGATCAGATTTGGACCTGACGTATATTCCAGTGATTCCAATACTGTCTCTTCTCCTTTCCCAGAGAAATTCTTGAGAAGATTCACTTCATTATTTATAGCAGCTGGATTTAGTCTTACGTCTCTGCAATTAATAGAAAATGGTCTAAAATGTATTCATCAAAGGACATACTCGGAGAAATGAAAAGAGAATATTACAAGATTTTTTTCTTTTACATTGAGTCTTAAAGTAGCAACAAAAATCTGGAAATGGGTCATCTCCCATTGTTTTTCTTAATTTTATCTGTTAGTTTAGTGAAATTTTAGTTCCATAGCTAATATGAAGTCCTTGTAACTATGGAACAGACTCAATGTAATACTTAATATGTTTCCATGAAGAAATAAACATTTCCTTGAAAATATTTAACTGTAACTTTGTTGTTTGTACAAATGACTTCAATTTGCTACAAAAACACAAAACATATGCAATAAAAAAACCACACTCGCAGGCACACACTTGCATACCCATACCTACAGCAAAATCTTCAGGAAAAAAACAATGGTTTTTCAATAACTTAGTGAACAGTGAAAGTTATTTCAATAAATTTCTTTATGTCACACTAAAAGCACATGCTGTGGGTTGAAACCAATCTGATTTAACAATAAAACAAAAAAATGCCCTGGTTGTCATGCTTAGCTTCCATTTGAAACGCACTTACTGTGAAATGTGTTTCAAAGAACTATTAAGCAGTTGCAAATCCAGCTGATGAAGAAGAAGAAAGATTTTCATTTTAATCTCTGTTTCAGGGTCATCATCTTTTTTGACTTTGTCAAGTAAATGCAACATGGACGTATCTTCTCCTTCAACAGTCCCATATTCAGGGCCAAGAATTTTCACTATAGGATCTCTGTTAGCTGTAAGCATGAAACAGAATCATATAATGTGATACTATGTTAAAAATGATTAGGCAAGACAAACACTTTTTATTTCAATTGCTGAATAATTTTGATGCTATTAATTTACAATTAAGAACTCTAATAATGTGCATAGTTATTCATCAAATATTACTGTATGATGTATTCTTTCATGTCCCTCTCTTGTAATTTGAAATGCACTTTTAAAAATATGAAAACATTAAGAACAAAAAGAATTTTTTCATAACAAACAAAATTGCTTTCCACAATAAAGATTAAGATTCATTCAACCAAGAGGTGAATATTAAATACTTCCCTTTATCGACAGCCCCCTTTCCAGAAAATATGCCTGGCTGATCACCAAAACAGGAAATCAATGGGTTTAACTCACTGAAAATTGATCATTTTGGAAATATGATTTAGGGTTAAAGAACATCTTTAAAGTTTTCTAGCAGCATTCCCAATGGCCCCATTACTTCCTCAGCTATGCCAGCTGTTCTTTTTGGTAAACAGTGACATAACTGCATGTCAATGGGTTTTACAAAAACATTTTGCTCTGTTCCTGCAAATGAAGTCCCATGCATCTGTGAATGCCTCTGCATGATACCTTGTCCGTATTATTCTTCCCTATTATTCATGGTTGATCACTGTCAGTGACAGGACCCTGGATTAGATGGATCTGAAGTTTGATCCAGTACGAGCATTTGTATTTTAGAATTGCAGATGCAATTTCTACTAATATTACCAAAGAATATTACTGATCTCTTCCACCTCCAATGAGAGGACGATATCCAGTTTAGCATATCAGGGGTCTAATTGTCAGTCTGAAAATCTAGGACTTGAGTATCACACAGTAAAAGTACTCGTACCTGTATTTTAAAAACCATTGTGACAAGGAGCTGGAAGTGCTCACTGTGAACCTTGTGCAGGTAAGAATGCCTTAAACATATAAGTTTTTCTTTGGCTATTTTTTAAGGATGTAACATTTTAAAAGAGGATTTAACTACAAACATAGGAAAAATTGCTATTAGCCTCCAATAAGACATTCTTCTTCAGAAATTTAAACCTACTGTCTGTTGCAATAGCTGCTGTATTACACAGTATACATGAACTTGTATATGAGATTCAACAGTTTTATTTTAACTTTATTCCAGATTTCTCTGTTATTGATTTCTGTGAAAATAAAAGAAGAAATCGAAACTTCATTAAGTTCTGGATCAGCACCTTTAGCCACTTTCGTGAATCAACACCTTCTTATATACTTAAAATGAAGGCATGCCTTTCTTTCTTCACATTTCATAAACACAAATTGAAGGAGAAGACATACTTTTTAAGAGAGAGGAAAGATGAAAAAAAAAGAAAAAAGGAAACCTTCTAGGCATGCCTGTGCTTCCTTTAACTTTTTTTCCATAGCAATTTGTAGCAAACAGGACAGCTGGTCAAAACTGCGAACTCTGAGAGTTGATCCCGTGAGGAGAAGCAATGGTTGGTCATCTTTACCTTTGGCTTCAGACTGAACAGTTGCTCCACTAGAAAAATTAAATTATATCTTTTTAAAATAACTTTAATAAACAGCAAATTTTAGAGAATAATCTTGAATGTTATTCAAGCTTCACATGATAAAGCATATACAATTTCTTTAAACCATATTTCAGAAAACTTCCAAGGTAAACCAGTTTATCCACTGTAAATCAGACATCTGTAACTCATTTGCTTTACCTTGGCAACATCTTTAAATAGAATTTTGACAGGCTGAATTGTGAAAAACTGTTCTTACAGGACTGGTCACACCTGCTGTTTGGCCTCACAAAATATTCACTCGTATTCTGCATGTTCCTTCTACAAGACTGCTGAGTGATTTTCTGACTATTAGGTTCATAAATGACAACTGACTTAAAATGATATAAATGTATATTTCTATTTGGAAAGAATTCTCTGGTGGAAGGGAATAAAATATTTTCTCAGAATTAGGTTATTTCTACAGCATTACCTAAACAGAACCTGAATTTGACAACTTATCAAGGAAAACTCTGAAAATTCTCCAGTAGCTTTGTGATTTAGCAAAGAAAAATTATTTTGTGCATCCATGGCACCTTGCTATTTCATTGTTCAAAGAATCACAACAATTAAATAGAGTTACTGTCGTATAAGTCTTAGGTATCATTGCAAAATAAGTCAGCGCCAGATTAAAAAAGAAGCATAAACCTCTTATCATTATTTTTTTCAGCACTAATTTTCAAATACTGAAAGAACTGTTAGAATATTTGATAAGTAAGCTGCAGCAGTATAACTGCTATTTTGATTAAGACTGAAACCATGTTAACATATTAAAACTGCCTACTTAGAAAGAACTTGGAGACTGCTGTTCACAAAGAAGCTGTAACACAAGACTGTGCTTGTTAATCCACCTCAATAACAGCAGTAAAACATCTATGCTTAATCAGGACTGTATTGGGTTTGCATGGCAAGGTTTCGGTAGTGGGGGGCTACAGGGGTGGCTTCTGTGAGAAGCTGCTAGAAACTTCCCCAATGTCTGACAGAGCCAATGCCAGCTGGCTCCAAGATGGACCTGCTGCTGGCCAAGACCGAGCCCATCAGCAACGGTGGTAGGGCCTCTGGGATAACACATCTAAGAAGGGGTAAAAAAGTTGCTGCACAACAGCAATTGCAGCTGGAGAGAGGAGTGGGAATATGTGAGCTAAACAACCCTGCAGACACCAAGGTCAGTGAAGAAGGAGGGGAGGAGATGCACCAGGCGCTGGAGCAGAAATTCCCCTGCAGCCCGTGGTGAAGACCATGGTGGAGTAGATATCCACCTGCAGCCAGTGGAGGACCCCACACCAGTGCAGGTGGATGTGCCTGAAGGAGGCTGTGACCCCATGGAGAGCCTGCACTGGAGCAGGCTCCTGGCAGGACCTGTGACCCCGTGAAGAGAGGAGCCCACGTTGGAGCAGGTTTGCTGGCAGGACTTGGGAACCCATGGGGGACCCACACTGGAGCAATCTGTCCACTGCACCCCGTGGAAAGGACCCACGCTGGAGCAGTTCGTGAAGAACTGCAGCCCGTGGGAAGGACCCATGCTGCAGAAGTTCATGGAAGACTGTCTCCTGGGGGTGGGACCTCACGCTGGAGCAGGGGAAGAGTGTGAGGAGGAAGGAGCATCAGAGACAAAGCGTAATGAACTGACCGCAACCCCCGTTCCCCACCCCCTTTGTGCCGCTGGAGGGGGAGGAGGTAGAGAAAATCAGGAGTGAAGTTGAGCTCAGGAAGAAGGGAGGGGTGGGGGGAAGGTGTTTATAAGATTTGGTTTTATTTCTCATTATCATACTCTGACTTTTGATTGGCAATAAATAAAATTAACCTACAAATTTAACCTCAAAAAAACCCTACAAATTTTAACTCAAAATTTTCAATACATATCAGTAAAAAACCCACCCATTTCAGCCTCACAAATACACTAAGGCTTTCTTTATGCTAAATGAGCAGTTTTGCTTTGAAACACACTGCAGTTCAGACTTACTTGATATCATAACCCTCTCCAAATACTGAAAAGCCCAATTGCGTTTTCCACTCTAGGGGCTCTCTGAAGACAAATGCTGCTTCCTGAGGATGTCTAGTGCTGAAGTCCTCCGCAAACGTAATAATTTGATTTAAAAGAGACTCGTTCAAAGGGGTGATTTCGAGCGTGCCAGTTCCAGAACCAGCAGCAGTCCACTGAGCTGCTCTTGCCAATGCCGTTCCCATGGTCTCAACGAGTATCAAAGATGTACATCTTAGCAAAGAAACACAGTCAGAGAATGACCAAACTGAGCTCTCAAATGATAAATGCAATATGCTGCGGATGCTATAATTTGAAATAAACATATCTATGAATGATTACATTCTTTTAACTTGTTTAAATCCCCTAAGTGGGGAAGGAGGAATAGAAGAAAACTTGCAAATATTTTTTTTAAAATAGGGAAATCTGGTGAAAACACAGGTTTTTTTCATCTTGATTAATTAATTCCTGGTGCTATTAGAAACTCAGGGAGCTGATAGCAGAAGGCCTCTGTTATGGCTGTAACAAAAGGCTCTCAGGTTCTCCTTGTAAAGTTGACGCCACTGTTAAAAACCGTATGTGCAGGGGGACAGACACATACAACCCCCAGCAATGACACCCCCAGACATTTTCTTTAAATGGAGGAAAAAGCGGGGCGACTGACACACCCGTAAAGCCTGGAGGGGCCAAGAGCCACCGAAGTGAGACGGGCGCGGGGAGGCCTCGCTCCTGAGGAGAGCCCGGGGCGCCCGGCATGGCGCCGGCCCCCCCGCGCTCCGCGGCGTGCCCGGGGCAGAAGCGGGGCTCAGGGCTGCAGCAGGAGGCGGGAGGGATCCTGGAGCCCGGCGGCAGCGTGGAGCCCCCCAGGGACGCAAGGAGCCCGGCGGATGGACGCCCCTCACCGCTCGCCCCCATACCTTGCCCCGGCTGAGCCGCGCCGGACCCCGCCATCGCCGCTCGGGCCGCGGCCGAGGCCGGCGGCGTTGCTATGGGGACGGGGCCCGGCGGCAGCCGTTACCGGGAGAAGCGGGTAAACACAAGCGGCGCCCGGCGGCGGGGAAGGGCCGCTGACCCCGGGCTGCCGCCGCCTCGGACGTGCAGCCTGGGGCGGCGGCTGCGGGTGCAGGCCATGGAGGTGTGTCCCGGGGGTGACAGCCTGAGGGGAAGCCGAAGGTGTTGAACCTCGGACCGCGGATGGATGAGTGCGTTGGGTGGTTGCTGCTACGCCGGCAGCGGCACCCCATTATCCACAGCGACCCTCAAAATCCGCTGGTGCTGGGGTAGGGGCACCTTAATAGGGCTCGCACTGTGGAAAATACACATTTCTGACTTGGGAAGGGTGACTGGGAGCCAACAGAGGGGTCAGGCGTGTGGCAGCCGGTGCTGCTCGGGAGGCTTGTGAGCAGGGCGGTGCGTGGGGCTGGTGGCGTGGGTGAAGCTGAGGCTGAAGGGGTACGGCATTTCTCATGGGAAGGTAAGAGGAGCTACATTTAAAATAATAAAACAGGCTATGTGTTTTTGGTGTGGAATTAATGTAGTGATTAGAGTTACTTTACACCAGAGTTTAAATGAAGACCACTAAATACCTGAATTAGCTTGACTTTTAGCCAGTATAGCTTAAACCTTTCACTAGCTTCCAGTCATTACAAGAAAACAGCTTTAATTAATAAGGTTAACATTGACCACTTTTAATTCTTGAGGCAGCGTGACAGATTATGCTTGAAATGGTTTTTGTAAAAGAAAATGTAATGTGAAATTAGTGTTTCTTGAAAAAATAAAGGAAATATGTGTGGACAGTGCCAATGAATAAAGTCCTTTCATACATTGAGGGCAACACACTATAAACATGCAAATAAAGCACCCCAAACACAGAGCGGAAATTAGTACTCTTTTCCCAGTCATATTCATGATCCATAATGTGAATGAGCTATCACTCTGGTTAAATTTTTAAGTTGTAAAGCTGCTACTTCACTCCCACCTGCCTGTCTCCTCTTTTGTACCACTGGGCAGATAAGAACTGTTTTCCCTGACTTCCCTTCCCACCCGTAAATCCCCCTAGTTTCATTATCTTGGTCTGCCAAAATACCTATCAGAATATAAAAATGGGCTTAGGTTTGACCTAGGAAGGAATGGTTACCTCTTGCACACTAGCTGAAGTTAGGAAGCTATGTTCAGCTTTGCAATATGTGTCCTTCCGAAGGCTTAGGAAAATAATCCTTTCAAGGACAGTCCACCAGAAGTAACCAGCTGTCCCAACAACATAGAGTTAACGTAGCCAAAATTTATTTTACCAACTCAGAGGTCAGCTGCGTAAGAAACCTCTAATAATGATGAAGGTCATGGAATATACATGGGATGTATCTCAAAGAATAACAGTGTGGGATTAATACATTTTTTTCATGGAGGTGATTGTCCATATACATTTTACTTACTGAAACTTTCAAGCAGTAACTACAGATAAGTACATGCAGTCTGCACAATAACGACTTAAGAATAGCATTGGCTTTTCTTGTTTCACTGCATAACTTTGAGAAGACAGAAAATGAATCATTTGATTAGGTGAAAATGAAAGAGCATTTTTAGTAAAAAGCCTGGGTAAAGACTTAATGCAATTTCTTTTCTTTATGGAATACTGTGTATGAAGGCATTTCCAGAAAGGATTAAATCTCTTCTTTTTACTGAAATAATGACCATTAAAAAGTTGAATTTGATGGGCAGAAGGTGCAAAGAGCAAAATCTGAAAGGGAGTAAAAGTATGATCTACCATGGGTGGTGGGGAGTGAAGACAGTGAGTTTTCACACAGAGCTGAGTATTTTAAGCAAGAAGTCGGTGGAGGAAGAAATAGAATTCCTAAATGAGATCACTCTGTTCCACTGAACAGCAAGAAAGAAAGAAGATATTTCAGTGGCTAAGATAAATTGCATGATTTGCCCTCAAAGAGTATGCATCTCCACTGGCCATAGAAGGAGCTTCGCTCACTAGCTTAGGCTTAGTTCCCAGTGGAACTTGCCGTGGGACAGGTAAGTCAAAAAATGAAAAAGCAGAACACGTCCTGCAAGCCAGCAGTGAGGAATGCTGCTGGGATCTGGTAGTAGAAGCTAAAGGGCTATGGATGGTCTAGATGTTGGAGGTACTTTTCCCCTTTCTTCTCTGTGGCGGGAAAATACTGAGTTTGTAGCTCAGCTGTACTCATAGGAAGACTGCTCCAACCCTTCTGAAGACTAGAAAGCATCTAATTTAATGTCTAACCTCAAATAGTATGACTAGTTTGTGTCTATTTGTTCTTGCACCAACACCAGACCTTTACCTTATTTTCAACGGCTACTTTTTGGCCAGATTTTACACCCAGTTTCTGAGTTAGAATATTTTCTCTTAGACTTCACTTTGCTAGGCTAAACAAGTTTAGTTCCTCTAGTCTCAGCCTTCAAGTTCTTAATTTCTCTTACCATCTTAGTATCCCTTATTCGCCTGTGTTCCAGTCTCAGCTTGTTTTTCTTAAATAGATACGGCACTATTTCTAAGGACATTTCACCAGGGCCCTTTACAATGGCATTAATAGCCTTCACCTCTTTTGGAAGTTCCTCAACTACTACATTCTAGGATTGCATTAGTTTTTCAGATCATATTAAGGATTGTTGTCACCTTGCAATTGCGTAATACAACCAATTTTTAATCCATTACTATTATTCTCAGCTGATGAGTCTGTAGCTTTCTGCGGGATTTAAGCATATAGTATTGCAGTTTGCCCTTATAAAATCAAATTCCATTTCTTAAGAAAAAAATATTTATAGCACGCAGTCTCTATCTTTTGGTCCCCATCCTCTTCCTCTTTCCAAAGTGATTTTTGAACCTGATAGCAAATTTGGACCATATTTCACAGAGGGTTGTGGCCTTGGAAATAATTAAGCTCCTAAAAGTTTTGTAAAACCTGAGGTAGTTGAATGGAGGGGAAAGCAAAATTAATGCCCTTGCTGAGGTAAAGGCAGGCATATGAACTGCAGATCACGTTCTGCAGCAACCAGCCAGCCAAGTGTTTTGTTCATACCATGCTGGCTAATTAGAACATGGGTAACCTCAGCCTTGCCCAGCGGGTGTTTTATGGAGAAGGTGGACAGTAGAAGATTAAGGGACAAAGCACACAATTCCGTACAAAATGAGATCTCCTTAGTTTTGCTGCTCATGTACTCTTTCCCTGACCTTCAAGTTAGGTGAGAAGGTTAGGGAGCCTAGGGCAGTGTCTGTGGGTGCAGAGACTTCAGGGTGGTGCCTGTTCACACGCAAGTACTCTGCCATGCCTGCCTACATCTCGCTGGGTTCTGGGAGCTGCATTCTTCAGTACCAAAACTCCTCACTCATTGCCTTATGTGATATGAACTATTTATGTTCCTGCTGTCTGCTCGTAGTCTCTGTGCTCTATTTGCACGTTTTCAGACATAATGACTTGCTGTAGCAAGTCATTCCTGCAGTTATTGAATTGGTAGTTAAGCTCTGGGTGATTCCCTTGGCTGTGTTCAGGCTTGTCTTGCTGGATGACAAGAAGTCATGCCTTCTTACATCACCTATCACTAAAAAATAAGCACTTAGGAACTCCCTCACTTAGCCAGACTGAAGGATATTTAATACCACCTTTAGCTTTTACCAGATTGATTGATCAATGCTATTAATACCTCCTCGCACAAGACTATAAATGGATATCTTAGAAAGTTTTGTCTGAAAGCTGAAGTGTTAAGTAATCACTTAAAGAATTATGAAAGTATTCGCTTGGTGACTCAAAATCAGCATGCAAACACTTCCAGGCAATGAAGTCGTAATGTATTCTCAAAAGCAGCTTACTGAGGAACTGGGTCCACCCAGAGATGGCATTTGCTCCATGTTTGGCTAATTCTGTAAATTAGTAGTAGTACATTTATGTACTAGTGACTTTTTACTGTAAGTTATTTTTACATTTTTAATGTAAAAGACATTTTATAAAACAGTAGGTGAAATGTTTGCCTGAGCGTAGTCAAAGATGAGATCATTTGTTACTGGCACAAAGAAATGGGGAATATGAAGAATTTGTTAACATGGAGAGAAGGGCAATTGGAAATTTTTTTTACGATCTCAAAGTTGCAGCCAGAATGTGTAAGCAATTTTTCTTGTGTATTTTTCCTCACATTATTGTAGAATAGGGTGTAGATTATTACTGTTAAAGTAGAACAGTAACACAAGTTGTAAAAAAACGTTGCAGAGGCTTACATAAAATAAAAAAGCCATTCAAGGTAAATAATACCAGCTATTCCTTCTGTTAAATAGCAGTTTAGCTGGTCACCTTCATGGGCAGTTTGTCAGACAAGTTGAAAATCAGGAGAAAACAAAATAATATTTGTCGATTTCCTTTTATTGTTTATTAGCTCGCTTTTGTTGCAAAATGTACATATTTTGGCATTCACAAAACAAACAGAAGTCCTGCTGTTTTGGTGAAAGGGCTGACCTAGAGAAAAAAAAAATCCAGTTGTCCTGCATTAATTTTGTCTCAGTACAAATGTAATATTTAGGTGCCTAGAGTTGTTAACGAACATTTTTATGCATCTTAAAGTCTTGTAATCCATTGTTAGGTTTTTTTTTGTTTTTTTTTTTTTTTAATTAGGGAGTAGTGTTTTGTGGAAAGGCAGGGTTTCAGCTCAAGAGGTGACCTACATGAGAATCTAGAAAGAGGGAGAGGACATGATGAATCTGTTGATGTCTTTTCTTTAAGCACAATTTTATGGCAAACAATGTTCAAAACCTAATCCTTAGAAAGCAAATGACTACTCATTTTTCACTGGGTTCTGATTTTTGTGTTGTGATCTCCTACTTACCTCTTGTTTTCTGAGTAATTATGTGTTTTAAAAATGCCAAATGATCTGAAGTGAGGCTTTTTTAAAGATTGGACATTGTGCAATACACTGTCTTGGCCCTGGAAATGAAAAAATAGAAAAGACCATTTTTCAAATGGGACTCAATACAAGGGACAAAGAGGTATGCAATGTTGTGCATGGGTGTCTGGCAAAGTGACAGTTACTTCAAAAATCTTCAAGGAAAATAAAGCAGGACAGTATTTTGGTTAGTAAGTTATAGATGAACAATATCTGGATAGTTATTTTCTGAACAATGACAATAACAGAGATTCTGCTGTTCTTTTTTAGAAATGGCTTCCAGATGGGAATCTTGATTTACAGTCCAGGATTGAATATGATTTAATAAGTTTTTATCAGTAAAGAATATAATATTTCAGAATATGAACTGTGTTACTAGACTGTGCTTCCCTCTATTTGTAGATGGTTGTTTATTCCCTTTTGTTCATTGCTGTTTACTGCTGCCCAGGTCTTTTGAATATTTCTGAGTGTAATTTGGAAGAAACAATCTGTATGGTGCAGTAACCAGATGACTGTGACTATGTCATAATAAGATTTGGAGTACCAGGTTAGAAGACTGTGATTTTTAAAGACGTAGTAAATACATCAATATGTTTTCTTTGTAGCATCAGAACAAGATATAGGTCAGGTTATCAGGGGCCTTAACATCGTGGGCTATCTTTTCAGTGAAACTTAGGCCATTTTTCCTGGGTTTGTAATACTTTAGTGGGGGATAATTAAATTCAAGGATTTTTCTTCTTAATTCCTACATTATCTTTCTGCATCTTCAACCTCAATTCCCTCTTCATGTAATACTTTGTCTTGAAATTTATGCTATTAAAATATGTGTACATAATAACACTGAAAGAGAAAGCCTCAGAGAAAGATATTCTGGAGTAGAGTTATTTATGAATACATTTTGAATTGTTTTAAAATGCTGACTTTTACAGGAGGAGTCACCAAAGTATTGACTCCATTAGCCACCTTAATTTCTTCATGTACTGGTACAACCCCTTACACACAGAAAGGATTTATGGCTGATTCTCTTTATGTTTCTGACTGATTCTTCCCTGCATAAAACATTTATATTTTGCTTATATTTTTCCACGGAGAAAGAATACCTGTGCATTTTGATGTTTATATCAAATGCTTTTTGTAGAACTAGTTTATTATTCTGACCTTAATAGTATAGCAATTCAGTATTCATAGAAGCTATATAATGTCTTTTAAAACTTGCTCATTGGTTGTTGAATTAGTTTTATGAGTGGATCATAACTACAAAGTTAATACAGTTTCTGTACAGCCATCAGAAAGATACAGAAGTCTTTTAAGGCTTCAATGTAAATCAGGCATTCTAATTTATATTACAAAAATCAATGGAACTTCAACAGTGATATTTTTCTCCAAAGTAGGAGAGATTCAATTAAAACAAAACAAAACAAAACCAAGAGAATATTTATCCAAAATAGTGTGTGCCAAGTGGAATGGACAAAGTGGTAACCCTGCAAATTAGAGCACCTTACTCTAAGTCAGGGGTATCCAGAACCACTTTTCACCTTTGCAATTTAGAAAAGGTTTTGACTTTCTGGCTAGTCAAGCAAAAAATGGAGAATTATTTTAAAATGTAGGATGAAAAATTGCCAGCTACACTTATTAGTTATACGTTTAGCCTGTGGTGCTAGACATTTGAAATAACGTGATATTAAAAGTAATACTGCAGACCAGTGTGTCTTGTACTGTGATTGAAGACAGTGTTTTTACCTTTCAAACAGAAACCCTTTGCAAGTGAATGCTACTGACGTGCCCAAATACCTTTTGCTTTCCTAATGGTTTCTAAAAATTGCTTCCTTTTTCAAGGGGAAAAAGGGAGAAAGGATTGGGCTGTTTGTTTTGGGGTGGGAGTGTGAAAAGGAGATTGTTTTAAAATTAGAAGTAGAATGTCATAAGTCGTCTCCATTTATGTGTTTCTTTTCCTAGAGGAAAAATGAGAGGTATTGGTGGAAAGTATTTTGGACTGCAACTTGGTGATATTAATCAGGAAAGAGAGTTTGGCTGTTTCATGAAGACTGGATTCTCACACTAGATGCTAATACAAACATGCAAAAGACACTACATGGTTAAAGAGAATTTAAAATCCTTTTCTTTTCAGGTATTCAGCTTCCAGTTATTACTGTGCTAGCCCATTTCACTACTGAGGCAATCACCAATAGTAATTCTGGGTAATACCCTGCATAGTTTTTATGAAAAGTAACATAAAAATAAAAAAAAATCCAAATCGTTTTTTCCCCCGTTATATAATCAGAAAGCAAGCCAAGATTGACATCAGGGCGTTTTCTCTTCTTTGTAGGTCATTTTAAGGCAGAAATTCAAGCACCTTGGAGCAATCACTGGTTTTGAAGAGACTGCTTCTATCATTTATGGTGGTACGGTAATATTATATGGGAAAATGTGAAATTGTGAGAGGAGTGGAGATCAGAATAAAGCCAAATCGCTACAGGGTTTGAGCAGCAACTGGCTGTAAAATTAATATGGAGCAACAGTTGAATGTTGCAAGGTCGAGCATTAATCCAGTGCCTGGTAGAAAAATAATTTACTTACCTAAATTTCTGTTTCATAGTGATTGTACTGTGTGAGCTATTAAAACAAAATAAAAAAGCAACTCTCCTTCAAGTCCGTAGAATATATTTGATGATATTGACATCTTCACTCAGCTTGGATGAAAAATAAGTCCTGCGTGGATGAGAATAGGGATTATAGCTCCATTCCAAATCCATTCACAGTAGAACTTCAAACTGGGAGGAAAGTTGCCTTTTTATCAAAATTATTTTTATTGAGAGAAGCAGAACTGCGTGTTACAGATACATGTCTTCTTGCATAGTGTACATTCTGATACAGTTAATTCAGCCAATTTTCTGGTATTATTCTCAAGATCTGTGCCATGGATATTAGAATCCTCCATATGGGTACATTTTTCCTCTGATTTTTTCCATTTCTTCTTCTGGTAATAACTGTATAAAATCATGCATTTTAGTTGAAATTTAGAATCATTAAGGTTGTTCTGGAGAACCTGAAGCTCTCCCACATTTTGGTAGTTAGTTATTTTATTGTAGAAAGAGAAGCATCTAGCTGTTATACCTTCATTTATTTTTTAGCTCAAGCAGAGATGGAGATTAAAACTATGTATTTTAAAAAAACCTTTATTCTTTTTGCATCCAATTTATGCATAAATGAATATTTCAGTTTATTACAGGAGCTGTTGATTTCCAGCAAGCCTTCAACTCTGAATGTAAAATCTGGGGGATGAAGCGGGCCACTTTTTCAAAATGCATGCGCATGTGCTCTGTTTAGATTTGGGAAGAATAATACTGAATAGTTTGAACGTAATTTTTCCTGGAATATCAAGTTAGCATCTATTGTTTTGATATTGAAAAGGTTGCTGATTATGATGCCAAAAGACTGTCTTACTGGGTAGTTTGAAACAATTTCTCAGAGATGGAAGGGGATTCTGTCCCTACTGGAAAATCATACACGGCAAGACTTTAGTATCTGCTCCCATTATCATCAACAGATTTCTGTCATCGATTTCATAGGAGGAAGGATTTGGTCCATCAACAATACTGTCAGACAACAGACAGTTAAACTTGATTTTACCAGACTCTTCCAAAAAATCTAGTACCTGTGACATTCTAAAACAGAGCTTAGTTATATTAATGACATTCTTCTGCTAATATTTCAATGTAAAAGGTTTGTGATTTATTCTGATTTAGGTAAAGCCTTTCACACTGGAAATAAGGATGGTCTTTGTATGCCAGGGGTCAGAAGCAATTAGGCTTAAGATCCTGAAGAAATCTACTACCAATTAACAGTTTGCTACTGCTGTCAAGTAAATATAAGCATATTTAAGCATGGTAAGCCCCAAATGGTATGCTTTAGTGATTAATTTATAATGGTATTTTATTCTTTTGATATGTTGGTTCAGTAACACCACTAAATTTGAAGCAGTGACATTTAAGAGTTAATAAAAGTTTTGTGCCATTAAAATGAGTAAGTGCAGAATAAAATTTGAGGATCCAAATCTGCAAATTTTTATGCAAGCAGTCCTTTGCATCTCCTACTAGATATGCTATACTGCACAATAAGTACGATGTAGAAATTGGTGCCAAAGCTGGCTCATGGACTGGAAGCAGGCTAGCCTATTTGTGCAACGCTTTGCCAAAGCTACTTTACTTTGCTAAAAAACAGGGTAAATTAGACCGTGTGCAGCATTAAGCAATGTGGTTAAACTGCTTCCAGTTACCCAAGCTGTCTCCCTTTGAGCTGCTTTGGCTATCTCTCTACAGCACTGTGTTGTGCAGCACAGGCACGTCCTGACTAAAATTGATGTGTGTGAAATTTTGTTCATGTAAGGAAGGACTGACGAATCGTACCCATCCTTTCTTCTCCAGAAATTCTGTCCTCAGATACATGCAGAATGTACAACTTAGCATGTCTTCAAATAACTACAGTATAACTGTCATTGCATTTGACCTCAGAAATGTGATTCTCTGAGTAAACACAGAAAATGGAGGCACTGCAACTGATTATAATTAAATATAAGTGGCTAAGCACAGATCTGTGGTATAAATAGATGTGTTACGGCTGACAGTTAAAGTTTGAGTTCAGCTTACGTGTGAGCCTTTGCAGTACTCATGTAAATCAATGTTCTCACTTACAAGAGAAACCTCATAATTTACCACTACCCATAAAGTATCCTCTCTGTAATCAATAGTGATTCCTATATGGAATTACTGTACAGAGCAACCTTTCTTCCATCCATATCCTCAGCATGATTGCTGTATGGTTTGGCACCACGACAGAAAAATATCCAGTGAGCTCAGTAGTTTTCTGCGTGGAAGGACTTAGCTGTCCTAATTTGGTACAAAAATTCCATTCAGTTTAAAGTAAGCAAAACTGGAATTAAATACTCCACATGGTGAAGGATTGAGTAGAATCTTCAGGGGGGAATATTGTTTGCAGTCTCACTGTACTGAGACTTTACAATTAAATTCAGCTTAATTGTATTCTATATAGAAGTAGAATACAGTAACAAAAAATACTCAGTGTTGTCTGCCATACTGATAACTGTAAAGGGTGATGTGGTGATTTTTTTCATCTTCACTTTTGGTGATAATTATATATGCTGCACTTGAGACCGAGAACAGACCATATTCAAATGAATCTCAAAACATTTTACTGCTTTCTGATTATGTGAGCGCTCATACAGACGTGCTGTGCTCGGCTCTTCAGCCTGCCAAACGGGAATGAGGAGTGCAGGGGTGTTTCTGAACCCCTCCGCTCCTCTCGGGAGCCTGGGGTGCCGTGCGGGTGCCGGGCTCTGAGGCACTCTCCTCATGGAGCCGCGGTCCCTGTCCAGCGGGATTCCCTTCTGTCGAACAGGCTGGGGCTCGAAACAGCCAGGCAGGGACCCCGAAGCACGCGGGAACCCGGCTCCCCCGTAACTCAGCACTTTACTAGACAAGCCCACAAGTTCACGGGCAATCGCCACGCAGCCGTGAGCCCAGTACACGAGCAGGATCCTTCCTGGAAGCAGCCAGCGGTGTGAGTAAGTGGTAGGTGTGCTCAGGGCGCCGGGATGGAAGCGAACCCCTCAGGGAACCGAGTGCAGGCTTGTCTTTTAACGGGGTGACAGGGAGCGGCGGCTAGAAGTTCAGAGTTCGGTGTACTCACAGGAACTGAAGCTTTGGCACTTAGGAGACTGACAGGACCAAAACAACGGAGCCAAGCGAATTCAGATTTTACAGTCAGTAAAGCAGAGGTTTTCTGAATCGCTTTTGTGGATTTGGGCTGCCCGAATTCCACTTTCGGTGCCTTGTGTGCATCTTGAGTGTACGTCTCTGTGTTCCAACAAAAATACAGGCTACATCTCAAATAAACAAAATTTAGAAAATAATTGGTTTTCCATTTTAGTATGTGTTTGCGATTTACTAAAGTAAAAGAATTCCTGTAATTTTCTAGTCACCTATGTAACCGACACCTCTGGTGGAACTGAGCATACCTCTTCTACTTACACAAAACAGACACTTCCAAATGTAATGTTTTATAAAGCTGTGATTAACTAATGAGGGAATAGAAGAGTTTTCTAATAAATATGGTAAGCATGCTAAATAACTGGCACTTCTAAAAAGAAATCATAATTCTCCTTGGGATTGGATTACAGCATCAAGGAGTGACAAAGTATATTTAAGCTGACAAAGCTATTTATACTAGAGAAATCTGTGATGTTACGTGCTTTCCTGTTCTCATTGTTCCATTTCTCATATGAAAGCTACTTATTTTTTGCTTTGTCCATCTTGATATAAGGATAGCTGTGTATTTATATGCTATACATTTTTTCATATAATTTGTGATTTATAAGATACACCACATTACATAAACCATCATGTTTTATTTTGACTAAGCAGAAGAGTAACTCTTCACTTCAAGAAGTATCTTCCCATAAAGTTTCTTATGTGTCTTTTTCAACTCTTACCAACAGAACAGTGTAGTATTTTTAAAGTGTTATCTTTTTGCTGTGCAATGTTAAGACTATAGGGAAATACACAGAGGCTATTGAATCCCTAGGGATTGCTTTGCATATAGTCAGTAAAAACATACATGTACTCACAATATTGCTTTATTAGTGGGTTCTTCAGTGACTGTTTGCTCAGTGATACAATAATATCTCCATTTAAAGAGACAAAAAAAGCAAGACAGATGAAGGACTGGCAAGTGCTAAACAGTAACTTTACTAATTCTCGGATTAGCAGTAGTATCTTAAACTCAGCAATTGTTCACAAATATTGCATTTGTATTTAGCTTGAAGTTTGCTGTTCTTATTTGAGGTACAAGGAAGGACAAGCCCCTTCAAGCTGTTCTCCAGCCATATAAATTGAACTCATGAAGATTAATCTTTGTAATCCCTGCCTCCGCTTTTCTTGACTGCCTCATTGAGATGCACGGTGCCTGATTTCGCAGTATTCGTTGCACAGCAGCGCTTACAGTCACAGCCCAGCTCCCGCTGCCTACAGCTTGCAGTTGCAAGTGCTCAGCACTTCTACAAATTACACTCCACTGTACCAAGCACCAAGAAAAACACAATTAACAACCGCATGTGCAAAGTGACTAGTATCACACAGGAAATCTGTGGCAAAGGCGGGGATACGATTCAGTTCCCCAGGGCTGCACTCATGCCTTAATCATGAAAACATGTTCTCTTCTCTACGGTTGTCTGCTTCATTCACTATGTACTTCCAACGGCGGCAACAAAGAAAGTACAGATTCCACAGAGCACACTTGCTTTTACTACACAGTGATTCATCCTCCGGCGCAGGTCTTTGCTATGCACTACATAACACAGAAGACCCACAGAAAACTCTCTCTGCTCTCAAAGGAATCACACGCAGTTCCCTTTCCCTCACCACTCACATAATCCACCGGAGTCCTTGTCCCTTTGTCTGCCTCTTCTACCACCAAGAGAGTTGGTTGGGAGCATGGGAATGACAGGATTCCTGATCCGATTCCTGCGCTTAATCAGGCCCCAGATTGCAGCAGCAATGAGCGGCAGGATCAGGGAAGACCGTTTTGAACACCAGTAGCCCCAGGGCTGGAGCATGCCCAGATGTTTCATGGAACGGCTCCGGCAGGCCAGTCGCACACAGGTGTTTATTGGCTTGAAGTAAAAATCAGGAATATCAAGAATAATTCATCCACCACGTGGCTCTTCAAACAGAACAGGAACGAGCACAATGTGCAAATCTAAATGGCAGATAACAGCAGCTATTAGCTAACAAGCATGCTTTACTCACCGAGTTGCTTGCGTGATGAACTTTCTCTTTTCCTGGAACGAACTCATTTTAGTATGAAAACTGATTATGGATAAAGTATTGTCAAAGGCACGTAGCCGAGCAACCGTACAACTCCCTTTTTCACTAATATCTATCGTTTTTCAGAACAAAAGATGCTGCTGCTGACTGCAGTAAGTACAAATCTACTTAGAAATGTGATTTGCAGTTTACTTTCTCTTTATGCTTAAAAGCTATTTAAAAGCAAAACAGATCTAACAATCAAAAGTAGCATTGTGCACTTACAGTAAATAATTCATTTTCACACTAAACTTACTTTAAAGAGCAAAGAATTGCTATATGTGGGAAATAAAGGAGAAATGTAAGAAATGATTCCGAAGAGCTTTGCTACTTCGCACAGCAAAAGCTCTGCACAGCCTCTCCATGACCTAGCCCACAGCTAGCGCCGCATGATTTACTGGTTATCTTTAATAAAGCGAAATCCAAGCACCTTTTCTGTTTTGTTACTTCCATTTTAACACTAGCAGTAGCAGACAGACAGACAAAGTTTAGTTTTAGCCTGGCAGCTAAAAGAAATACTTCTAACATAGATATGTACTGTTACAGTCTGACTTATAAACGCTCAGTAGTAAAGTCAGCAGGAATTGAGCACTAAAACTGGAGAAGAGTAAGTGGAAAGAGACCCTGCTGCATTTGCAGACTCGTGGTAATAAGGAAAGCACTCCTGACTGCTCTTGGAAACTTGTCATGTAAGTGAGCAAGGGGAGAGGTCAGGCACTGCCAGACTGCTCGTCCAGCCCGACACGGGGGGTTGCACCGAATCTAAAAAACTGAAAACAGTTCGAAACATGCATTTAACTAAAAATGAATGTTGTTAAAACAGATTATACCCATCATTTATAAATGTAATCTGAAAGTACCGTTGCTCCTGGCTTCCACTCAGATGATGTCTGGCAGCACGCTGTGTATCATCCACAAAGTATCTTCCAGAATCCCCAGCACCCTGGCTTCAGGGACCGCTCTAAACCTCACTAAATTCTGATGATTCTGATGTCATTTTCTAAGCTTAAAGTGTTCTTTCAAGTGACATCAATCATGACTCAACCTGGCCTCTCCTGCCATATATGACAAAGGCTCCTATTTTTAAACTTGCAGACAAATACAGCCTGTATAACTTTTTTTTGCCAAAAATACGTCAGTTCAAATCTCGCTACTCTGAGCATATTCTGTTCTTTTGGGATACTTGTCAGCTGGCCTATTTATATCAGGTTTGTAAGAAATTAGATGTTTTTCTAGAAGTAAAATAACAGACTTGGAGAACAGAGCTTCCACCTTGCATTATTAATAGAATTCATGATAATCTGTGGTTATATTGTCAAGAAGCACAGAGACTAATTGCACAGAGCCAACAATTCACTCAGCGTGGTGGTTAAAATGGATAAATGGATAAAAATGATTTGTATTAGTGCCTGCAGTCTCTTGTAAATGTCAAATACTTTCCTGACATTCTAAAACCCAGGCTGTACAGCAAAAGTAGGAGAGTCGCATTTCGTATTAATTTAAAAATGCATAAAACTGATTATCCTTTTCCAGCACTCAGTATTTCACTGTTTCATGAAGACTCTCGATGCGGCTCATAACTGGCTATACTCTTTCAATCCATCATGTCTCTCATTTTTCTTTCAGCAGAGCAGTGAATGTTTTACTTTAGATAAATAAATAAAATTTTACTTCCTGTGTAAGAAGATATTTACAGAGATTCCCCATGACCCGTTTTCCCACTTGGAGAAAGTTGTAAATATTCATCTCCCCTATTTCCCATGCATGGCAGTCTTGCCATTCCCATGAACTAGCTGCTCCTTTTGTGTAAAGCCCAGTCCCATGCATGTATCTGCATGTATTTCAGTACTGTCACTTCAGCTTTTTACTGTTCACTTTAATCATCTCGCAGGGTTCAAAGAACACCTGGACATATTCTCATCTGCTAGTCTTTCAAACATTCACAAAATGTTCTAGTATAAAGGATTTATGATATTTCCTTGGTTCACCCCATTTGGGTACTTACCATACATCTGTTAGACTCTATTTTTTTTACTCTCCTGTAGTAGAATGATGCACAGGTGTAATTGAACTGACAAAAGTGTTAATATTTTTCTAAAACAGATCACTTATATTTAGTACAACTGACATTTTACTCATTGTTCTCATTAGTACCCACATTTATTCCAAAAGAATTGTGAAGTGAAATCATCAAAAAGCTACCAGCTGCACAAGTCTTCTGAAACCTCTGTTGTCTGAGTCTGCCTTACACATTACAAAAACATGCAAAAAGGCTTAGAGATAGTTTCAAAAGAAAAGAATAGAAAAGGAATATCCAGGTGGCTTTTTAACTGTGGAATACAATAAAATAGAGTTTGGAAAGTATTACACAGAAATACAATAACGAAAAAACAAGATACGCAGTTTACAAGTTGAAATATATAGTGCCGTGCCTTTGCTTGAGCCGAAATCAGTAAAGCAGACAAGCAGGCTTTATACGGGTTTACTAACTGCTTGACAGCTGAGTTTACAAATGTGTGACTGGCAGCTTACAGGCGTGCTGATCAACACTACAAAATCTTTTAAGGCTTAAGGTTAATTAAGGTTAATTATTCTGAAACACTGTTTTAGAGATTTCAGTAATAATTGCCTAAAGTGACAGAGATGAATTGCTGCCTCCATTTTGAGAGCACTTGGGAAATTACTTAAAAGTGTGTGAGAAGATTTATTGGGAACACATTGTAGGTGTAAAAGAAATTAAACCCTGGATGAACGGCTAAGCAGCAAAGGGCATGCCGGCGTAACACAATCCTACAATTTGCATTAAATAATTTAGACAAAGAGTCAATAGGTTTATCAGCGACACATATCTACTATCATGTGCTTGACAGGACTTAGACACATTTGCATTGAAATTCATTCCCAGATACTAAGCTCAGATATTTATCCAAAGATAATAACCAGAGTAATCAACCTTACATGTTTGATTACTCACTAAAATATTTATCATCTTAGCTGATTGCATCTTATCTCAAAGCCAGACCCTGAGCCCAGAGAAGTCATCAACTTGGTTCCAGGGTAAGAGCTGCCAACCCCGTTGTGAGGAGTGTTATTGAAGTCAAAGGGACCACACATGGAACGAGGCACTAAAGCTTGACAGTAAAAGTCAGCAAGACCTGGCATTAGATTACAAGGTCTTCAGAGCAAAGGCATTCCTAATTTCCCAGGCACAGAAAGAGAAGAGGTAAAACTCTGATATTGTTAAAATAAAAATGAAACTTTTCTATTAACTTCACTAGCACCACATTTTTATCCACTGCCATCTCATCTGTGCCGCACTGTTTAACTGCATGAACAATCCCGTGTTTTTAAGTGGTACCGATGAAAGTCATTTGAGGCTAGCTGTAGGAAGAGCTCCTACTATCACTCATTTAGGGGTTGAAGCGGTGTCAGCTATCTGCTGATATTTCATACTTGCACCATACACATAATACAGAAAGCAGCAGCAGCCGTTAGGTACTAATAGTAAAGCAATCCAGACTAAGCACTTTCCAATAGCACAAAATGAGGCAATTTACCAGGAAGAGAGGGAGTTGCATTAGCATGAAAAAATTCTAAGTTATTCACAAGATGCTCAAAGAGAAGGAAGAATCATCAATCCTGAACACTGGAACCGTGAGGATCCATAAGGATTTTACATGACGCTAGCGAGCCCAAGCCAAGCAACCGCTGCTATAAGTGGAGCTGTGCAGGGAGCAGAGTAGTAGCACTGCCTCCTGCAACGCGCTCTCAGATTTAGAGAGAATCTGGCCTCTTGTGTTTTCCGCTTAGATTTTGTGACAGACAAGTTGCTGTAGCTGGGAGCGACCCAGGAGTGAGTTCCTGCAGCAAATCTGAGCATGAGCGTCTCACTGGAGGTACCTAAATGCGGTCGCAAGGACAGTAACAAACACCGAGTGTATAAATGCATCACATTTTGCCAGCGGTAGCAGAGTTAATACCAGCCACCACCATCCCTCTGGTACAGAGTAGGTGAACGTGAAGGAGGCTCAGGATTAAGAACGCACCCACCTTCTCAGTGATACACAGACGCTTCAACCAACCAAGTCTCAGGACTTGTTGGACTTGAACAGACTCTAAGAGTAGGCAGGTTTTAATAGCACTTTTCAGAAGATGACTTCTGGAGACCACAAAGTCAGGAGCTACATTCAGACCGCGACACTGTGAAGGGAAAGCATGTGCAGAGTCTGCCACGATGGAGTTAAGAACTGCACATTGGGAGTGCTTTACCTGGCACAGAGGGTAACTTAACTGCTCCCTGCTAAATGCTCGTAAGTGAAGGGCACAGGGGTGGATACTGCTCCTTCTCATAGTTAAGAGGGAGTAAACGACACCATGATGCTTAAATCATCTTCCCATGCTGTTTTCACCCCTAGGTTGCTCAGTTTTGCACCAAGCTTGCAGACTTCCCGGTGGTTGAGAGCCGGGCAGTGCCCCAGCTTCTCCCTTCCAGCGGTTCTGGCCAGCCTCTCCTTTCTGCTCCACATTGTCCTTGTTAAACTATTGGCCCCTGACACGGAGAGGCTTTTTGAGAAGACTGGTTAGGAAGAAAGGAAACGAGATTAAACAGAATAGGTCACTTGAGAGCAGTTGCAGAAATTTTGTCTTTATTTGCTTGGTCTGGTAGCTTTGGAAGATAGGAACTCCACATCTTTTACAGCTACATTTATATAAAGAATAAAGGCTTTAATTACAGCAACTCTTGCTTTCAAGCAGGCAGTAGGGAAGCCAAAAGAAAAATAGAAGAGTCTGCAGTCAGAGTAATAGTGTCTGATAATGAGAAGTGTCACATAAACTTCTGAAGATTAAAAATGGAATAATAAAGTGTTTTCCTCTTTTACTAAGCTACTGCATAATCTTGTCACGAATAGCATCTCTCATTTCAAACACTGCGGGGTTACCTGTGGCAGTCCCTACCACGGCAAAGCGCGGCACCTCCTGCTTTGCCTGGAATAGCTCCTCCGTAGCTCCCCTGCCGTGCCGCAGCGTCCCCCAGCCCCTGCGGCGGGCTGACGGTCATGGCCAGCGTAGTTTCAGAAGCGGGGTACATATGTAGTTGGACTTTTGAAGGGAAAACAGAACTTGATACTTCAGTTCCCACAGGATACCACCACAGAGACTATTTTCTGTAAAACGAAACCAGTGGAGTGGTGTTTTACACCACAGTATCGCATAAAAGGCAAGACAGTTGGCCCAGTGATACTCCTACACAGACAAATTCCCGTGTCTCCTGACAGGTTCACATTTCTTTATCTGGCAAGCATAAAATTATAGTCTATGTACAAAGCAGCCTTTTCATTTAGGGAACAATTAAGCTAATCCCAGCAAGATTTCATGTTTAACTAGGTTTGTAGTGAACAAGTTTGTAGTCTGCATTCAATCAAGCTCTTTTGACTTTCACAAAATATGGGCAAACCAGTGATATTTGAAATGCAAAATTCTAAGCTTCCTGAGACGTGTGTGAGTCCTGCCTGAGAAAAACTATGCGTCTATTTGCTAAAACTTTGGTATTATATCAGTAGACTTCTTTCTTTAATCTGTCATTAATCTTCCAATTAAGCAATAAACAGTGGTTTTGTAAGCCTGCTTTTTTCATTAAAATAAATTGGTATACACTACAGCACTTGGTAAATACATAAACATATATACATACGCACACATGCCCAATAAAATAAAGTTGCTGTTGGCATACAGGTCACATCAGCTGCACTCATTGCAAGATGCAGACTCTTGGCTTTCAAAGTCTCACCTATTCAAAAGCGTGGTCCGAGTCTGTGCTTTTTTCAGTTTGGTTTGAGCTGGGGTTGGATCCAGCTGTGGCCAATGATGATCTGAATTCATTGAAGTCAAAAGAAGACAATAATTCAGGTTCAGTTCTGGTTTTTGACAAAACAATGGTTCAAATCAATCTTTGGTTTTGGTTCTACTTCCTGCTTAACAGCTGTGTAAAGAAAAACATCTGGAATAATACCCCAGCAGGGCCAATAACTGAGGCTGCTCTTTCATACTATCCAGATAGCACCAATAATAACAAAGCTTTCAGGCCAGTCTTCAACAACAAAAAACCCCAACCAAACAAAAAGATCCCTTTTGTGCCTTACGATCAATAGTAGCCAGGACCGCAAAAGGGACTTCAAACATACTGCCTGCATCTGCACCGGTCAGTAGAACGGGCCAAGACCTGTTGCTCTGGCTCTGAAGGAAAGCGGCACAGCACAGCTCCTACACACACAGCTGAATTCTCTCCCCCAGACAAGATAGCCTCATGGCTGCTGGGACCAGCCTTTTGGTACCCCCAGCTGTGCCTGGGCACCACCCAGCACGGGCTGAAGCCCTGCCAGGAAGCCCCGAACCACCTGGTCCTCCTGAGAGATGCTGAATCCCAGATGTGACTGCCCCGTCGTGCCAGCACAGCCTCTGGTGCCAGCCGGCGAGAAGACTCGTGCTCACCGATCTCTCTGCACCTTCTTGCTAGTCTGCATCGCTCTGCCATCTCTCTGGCCTTTTTACTGAGCTGCTTTGAAGCTGGGACTACGTTTTTGTTCCATGTTCATACGGTGCCTGACGCAGGCCAGTCAGTATTTGGGAGTAGGGCTCCAGAAGCTACATCCAAGTAGGTTTAGTGGGGAAGCATGACCCATACACGGTATGTAAAGCTCTCAGAGAAAGTAAAATGTGAGTGGGCCTACGTGCACTCTGGAGTGGTCTCAACCCATGCTTCCATCTGTGCAACTTCCACATCATAAATGTGTGCCTTGATCATGGAAGACGGGGACTACTCCCACCACTTGAAGCCTACCCCCATTTCAGGGAACTATCATTTCTTAACAATAAGCCCGCAATGCGTATCTAGGAAAGGGGGGACGCACCATTAGATGTCCAGAGCTCACACACAAAACAAGCAGAACTGCCCCCAGTTGCCGTTTTCTTAAACAAGAAGCCCGGAAGCCAACACTGGCTGCATAAAAATTGAACTTGCTCCTGGCCTTTTTTACCACGTGCTGCTCTCATGTATGAAATGGGCCACAGGGAGCTCTCAGAGCTGTTCTGTCTTCATGGGACAAAACACCGTTCGTGTGCTTCTCCATCTGGATCAAACGCTGGCTCTCCACCCCTCGTTTCAGAAACACACCGCCTCGAGCGTCCGTTGAGGGGGAAGTAAAAAATGTCCTTGTGTCAGAGTTTTGGTGTCTCGCTGTTTTTCGAGATGAGTCAATTATCCCTTTCCCCCTCCTTGTATGACCGAGATTACTAAACTAAAGCTGTACAAGGGCCAAGAGGAAGAAAAGAATTAAATTGCCAATGATTAAACGGCCAAGAGGAAAAAAAGAATGAAATTGCCAATGATTAAACACAGTTTGGTAAGTTTGTGTTAAAGCTGTGATCTCTGTACTCTTGCTGTAAAAGTTAACAAAAGCAGAAGAAAGTAAAGCAACAGGTTTGCCAACATCACCAGGATCCGGACTGCTCCTTCTGGGCACTGCATTTCAGCTCTCCACAATTCCAACAATCTTGGCTTTGCTTACCAATAAAGATTTACTGGCGCTTATTTATATTTACCAAGGAGGGAACAGAAACCACAGAACGTTCGCAGCCAACTTGCTAACCTCCTTGTTCAGAGACTTACAAAAACAAAGATGCATTTCCAGGGTAGTACTCGCACTTGTAACATTCTCGGTCCCTCTCTGCCATAGCTACAGACCCTCTGCCTTTAAAGCATGTACTGAATCCCTTAAAACTAAGTTTCCATGAGCCTGTGTATAATCCTACAGCAAGCTTGTAACATCTTTGTTAAACCACAAATCTAAATTTCACTTGAGGAAAATTATAGCATGCCTTCTGGTTTTTTAGCATATTCAAGTCGTGACTATGAATACGACTCCTGAAAAGAAATAGACGTAATTACAAAAGAAATTGTGACCTAATTTTCTCTATTTATTTCTTATCAAGAAGTTTTCAAATACTGTTTGTGCCATTTGAGCCCTTTTGGAAATCCTGAAGATGTTTTTCTCCATTCATGTATTGAAATATGTAGCTGGCAGCTTTGTGCCACTAAGTCTTTAAAATTTTATTTAAACAGGCAAATGTGTACAACGAAAACAGAAGCAAGACAAAGTCTCAGTAATCACAAGGATTTACCCTCTTTGTTAAAATGTTGGATGTCAGCTACACAAAATACCATAGTATTTTATTATAGAGATGTAAAATCATTCCATACAGTCTTCCAAATATCCAACTTGTATTTCAGACACAGATACCAAGAGGGAAAAAGTCTCCAGCTGTCTAGAACTCCAAATTCTCTCATTTGTACTGTCATTTACCATAAGACAAAATTTAAGACCAGACTTTAACTGTTTCCAAATGTTTTTGTGTATGTTTCTGCTGAAACCTTTAACCATTATCTAGCACCAGAATTCTTAAACAACAAATACACCCACTGTATTCCTTTAATTTTGTGTTCAGACATTTTTCTGTTGAATCCTTGGTATCATACATTAATCATGGTAATATATGATAAATACTTAATGACTTTGAGAGCAAAAGGATCTTGGCAAATTGCAAGTACAAATGATTTTAAGCACTGATACACAGAAAACTCTTAATCCTGTGGGGAAATGGCTGTAGATACTGCAGTAGCAAAAATAGACTCGGATTATAACTTTAACTGTAAATCTCTGAAGAAACCGTTCATCCTTTGAAACAATCTCACAAAAACTAAATACGAGCTTTACCGAGGAAAAAATTCTCCATGCACAGTAGAAACCTGAACCTAAGTACATGTGGGAAATGCAGAATACTGCACTGAAACAAACCAGAAGGGGCTTACAAGTCTTCTCTCTAATCCTAGTACGTGTTAGGCTTTTTTTCTGGAAAAGACATAACACAATGCAAAAAGTAACTTAGTTTAAGCATGACCTTCTTGGAGTCCTACAAATGAACACAACCTCCCATGGGACTTGTGAGTGGCCTAGGAGCATATGTGACCGATGCAGCACTCCGAGTCGGTAACTCAGATAACGCTCCGGGCACTCGGCAAGCCCAAGCGAGCTGATCTCTCAGTTTGACCCACTGACTTAAGCTTTCCCTCTCAGAAAGAAAATGATTTATTTTGGGGTGGGCTGCAGGAAAGGGTAAACATGTATTTTGAAGGAGAATTCGGCAACAAAAATGAAAAATTAAGAATTTTAGTCCTTGTTCTAGGTTGCTTTATTTTTCCATTTTAAAGATAATTGGAGCATTACAGTTAATAGAGAGACCTATGAAATAACTTACTACTTAGGCATTTCACATTTTAAAGTCATTAAGCCTATGTGTTATGGTGCAATTCACAATAAAGAAAAAAACACCTTCAGTGATATATCAATAATTTATTGTTTTGCATAAGAAGGTAAGATCAGATTTCAGGTAAGACATCAACCAAGGACCTGATGGCAAATTCAAGTATAGAGCTTGGTACAATATTAAAAAATACTACCATTTGTTTGACTATGGCAAACAGCTAAAACACAATAAAAACATCTGGACTTGACTGTCAAAACATACAGTTCTCTAAAAACCCACACAGCACAACTTGAATATGTGGAATATTGGAAACATGTTTAGTTGTCTTCATTCCCAAATTCTTAGGAGTCAAAGGAACAATATCTCCCCCCTCCTCGCCCGTGGTATCCCAGAACAATTCAGCACATGGGCTCCGCGTCCATCACAATAAGCAGGCTCCTGTCCTGTTGAAACTGTTGGGCTAAGACATTTTCTGTGCCTTGACCTACTATCATCTCTGCCTGCCTCATGCAGGCCAGTGGCTTTGATTTTTTTTTTTTTTAAGCTAACACTGCAACAATGTTGATTTTCAAGAGCAATCTAGTAATTTGATTAAAACTATTTCTCACTCCTGAAAGACTCTGTGCACATTTTACTCTGTCGGTTGGATTGATGTTTTTGTGATTCCCTTTCTTTTGCAGGTGTTACAATTCAGGAATTAGCTCCTGGCTTGGAGACGGGGCAGGCAGCCATCCGCCTAGGAAACTCCTGCCAGGGCTGTGCCGCGGATCAGAGGGTCAGTGTCTCTGTAAACGCAGCAAAGCACCGTGCTGCTTACTGCTGCCCAGCACAGCAAACCTGTTGTAGGAGGCCCTCCTAGACCACACCGACCCAGGAATGGGAATTAAATTAATTTCAAAAGGACAAGGAAAACAGCCTGCAGACAGCCAGAACTGTTTCTAACAGGGAGTTTTGTAGATTATTCTAGCATCTATTTCTTAAAGAGAAAAGCAGGTCCCTTACGTGAGTGTTACTGTACACTAATGTTCTGCGACAGCCCAGGTTAGAAGCAGTGTTGAGGGTGTTTCAGTAAGGACTAAAGCCCCTCTTGTTGGCAACGGCCAGGTCCTGAGGGATGCCGAGTGCCCTCTCAGCTTGGGTTGGTTGCATGAGACGGCGAGGGCACTCGGCGTCTCGCAGGCAAAGGCAAACAGACCCGCTGAATTCCAGATCCCCTGAAAAATAGTTTGATTTTCAGTAATAAAAAAAATAGAAAACATTTTCTCAACTCACATAATCTCCATGCAATTAATTTAATCAACAAATTTCTGTTTATGTTACAAAAAAGTTTAAGTCCACCAGGAAAACGGTGAAATTTGACAAAAGTTACATTATAGCTATTCAGGCAGAGCGTGTATCCGTACTGGGATTCAGTACATCTGTAACTCTTGCATAAACATTTCCAGACTCCCAGGGATTTTGCTGTTGTTGCTTGCATTTCATTTATTTTATACGACTCTAAGCTAAATGCAATGACCCACACATTAAATACGCATTTAGAATAAAACTGCAAAATCTGATGGCTTTATCAGCGTATGAACTGAAATAAAATATTTACATGGAATGTTGAGCTCCATTTACAGAGACAGTGTTTCAAATTACAGACTTAGTAATCTCTTTAGTAAATGATCACATTGACAAGAAATTTAAAAACTTAACATCCCTTTTCAACCCTTTCATAAATATATAAAGTTTCACTAAATTCTTTTTTCTTTAAACAAGACAGCTATATTCTCTTTACAGATTAACATGAAAGAACGGTTTCCTGTTCGAATGCCACAGATGTGATGATCTGAAGTCAGCAAGTTCCTATACACATTCTGTACTTACAAGACATATTCACAACACAACACACAGGTGTTACTTGGTCTTTACAGCTGTACTCATTTCCTGCATATCAGTATTAAATAAAGAAAAATACCAAATTATCTATATTAAAAATACATCATCTAATATACATTTGCTTACACTGCCACATCAGATTTTAAAATGACGTTTCCAACTGCGTCTGACCAGTGACAAGGATATCTCTTACAGTGAAGTCTACAGCATTAATTTATTTTTGAGTGGAGACAAAATATCTGTTACACTACTAAAAAGTATCACTACATATTAAACAATAAAAAGAAGTAATCTCTTGCAACTGCTTCCCAGATCTCCAAGGTTTCCTCACTAATTGTTTGAAAATTTCTGATGGGAAAATTGTTCTAAAGGATGCCAAAAATGTTTGAAATCAGTTTAAAGGGGGAAAAAAAAAGTTACTCTCTACTTTGTTGCTATTCATATCACTTTGCCACTGATTTTACAGAAGATTAATCCCAAAGTTTGAAGTTATATACATAGTAACTCACATTTTTCCCTATTTAAATAAATATTCCCATGAGTTTTCTTTGTTGTGCCACAAAGCATGCGTGAAAATATTTTCAATTCATGCATGCTCACAGCAGAGTATGTCACAATTAAGCCACTGAATACATCTTTCTTTCCATGAGTATGTAAGTGCAAAGGAATACTAAAATCACTCTGTACATATAAGACAAGGTTCACATCTAGAAAAGTAAAAACACTTATCTTGATACGTAATTAAAACTATGATGTCTTCCTCATAAAAATGTTGGTCACTTTTGCCTGTTTCAGTTCTCTCAAGCACTTCAGGGGCAATACCTTCCAAGTGCTGATGTGCTCTTTATGAGAGCAGTTATGCTTAAAACCATCAAAGTGCTGATCTCCAGTATTAATTAGTATCTTCTGCAAACTCTCCATTAAAAAAGCTTACCTTGGAAATACACAGATGATGATAAAGAGGTGTTTGGCAGTTTTGTTACACTAGTATTAGCTCACTTTATGGAGCATAGTAAGACTTCGATTTAATCTGACTGTTTTGCCCCAAAATTGTGGGCAGGAGAATTGAAGACATAGGAAAATAAGACCAGTTCCAAGTGCATGAAGAGTGCACCTGCTGCTCAGGTAGCGTTAGAAAGCCCTCCTACCAAGAAAACGGCCATTGAGTAATGCCTAACCATGCCCCATATTTGGATGCTGAGACAACAGCAGATGTTTTGTCTATTTAAAACGTTACTATGAATGTAGCCAGCTGACGGGAACCCAGAAGGTCTCAGTCTCCAACCTGTCAAAAGTTGTTTTAAGCTCACTGTAAGCTGTAGCGAGGTCATCGTTGACTATCACCTTATCGAAAAGGTGGCCGTACTGGCTCTCCATCACGTGGGCAGATTTAATCATTTCTTGAAAATCTTCTTCCTAGTAAGGTTGGTGCAAGGCATAGTCAGCCCATAGCAACATCACATACACTCATTCTGTGGTAAATGCAAAGCTACTTGCTTATTTCTGATCTCATCAGGAGGTGGAAACTGTACTTTTAATAAAAACAATCTATAGAAATTACAAGTGATCTCAGAGAGCATTCTCATGAGTAGACTTTGCTCAACAGGCAATTCTTTCATCTCTCCCCTTGCAGCGACACAATTAGTCACTGCACGGTAATTACAGAGACATCTTCTGTTAGCAGTACCAGTGGAAAGTTTCTGTTTACTTTGATGATACATTTAAAGTTTCATTACTTAAGTCTCAACTTGCTATTAGCATGCGATACATTACAGTGCAGCCTTTATTCTTTTAAGAGCTTGGTAGGAGCTGTCTGCCTATGGCTGGTTCAACCTGGCTCAGTGGATTTCTCTTCATGTTTGGAGAAGGAACAAATCTTAGGAACTTAACTGTTTACATAACTCTGAGAGATTAAACCCGTCCTAACTAAGCAATGTCCTGAAGGTTGGTCTTAAGAATGAACTCCTCTTACGTTTTTTATACCACAGAACATATTCTTATAGTGCATTATTTCCAAACTATTTCAAATGCGTATTCTACACAGATACAGTCTGTGACTATATCCGTGACTCAGTTTGAAACAAAATCTAAAAAATCCTGAATAACATCTGAATGAGGGAAAATGACACACAGAGTAAATGTAGATAAAAAGTCTAATGATGATCAGCTTTGCTTTAGCTTCAATTAAACTATGATTTCATTATAGTTCAGGGAAGTAAATAAGTTACTGTTGGTTAATCTGATACAAGATACTATGTGTAAGCCCTGACAAGTACTGTTGATGAGATCCAGTGATCACCTTTATTTTCAAGGTAAACCACTACAACAAAACTCTTAACAAGTTCTCATGTTTTACCACATGTAAATATACTCACTGTAAAGGGTTTTGCAGTTCCCTTATCATCTTTACTTGAAATAATCTTGGCATTTTTTCTGGTCTCTCTCAAACGGTCAAGTGATGGAGGCTTTATAAATATAACAAATGGTTTAAATTCATATGTCCGTAAGTGTTTCACTGTCTGGGAAGAGGAAAGGTTTTAATTAATTAGTTTATTTCACACAATGGCATTTACCGTAATAAAAGAAACTCTCCACTAACCAAAATAAACCCATAAAGCACTTCTAGAAGGCTATTTTTCATTTACTGCCATCCCGCCCTCATGACCGGCATTGATTGATGTAAGGAGAATTTTCATGCGAACGGTAAGAAAACTCTCCATTTGCACAGGGGCTGCTGGTAAACCCCATCAGTCCAGCAAAGGCTGGGCTGTGCACTGCAGTGCCACTGGCAGCGGGAGGATGGAGGGGAGGAAAAGTTCAACACATTTTAGCAGGAATAATACTTTCTGTACCCATGAAAAGTAGCAGGAAAAGGTGTCTGTGACACTCGGTCACAACAGCTCAATGGCTTGTTCTCTTCAATACTGTGTGTCCACTACATAACTGTTCACTCTTCCTGAGCGAGTCGAGTGATGCTACGTATGGAGTTAAGAGATAGGTCTACGGTTCAGATTACACACAGGGTGAAGCAGGGATGGGATGGCCAGCAGCTCTCTGTCCTCTTCACACTGCCAGGGCCCACAGGAAAATGTTGTGTGGGAGAGTGGGATCCCAGAACGGTTCACAAGCCTGGGTCCCCGGGAGAATTTAGTGCTTCACTGGAAAACAGGGCCGTGCTGGACATGGAATGGTCTCGCAGAGCAGCCTGGCGATATCAGCCGCAGGAGCCCCTGCCCAGCTCCGCTCCTGCCCTGGCACGGGGTCTGGCTTCCCCGGACGCTCCTCTGCCAGCGCAGCTCCCCTGCCCCGCTCCTACGGCACAGCCCCACATCCGAAACTGCCCCGGGAACTGTTCACGAGCTCCCGGGGCTCAGAAGTCACAGGCTGGCCACCCTTGGAGAAGAAATACTTTGGCTGGATTTAAACAAACTATAGTCCAGCTCCTGGAAGCACTGTGGTTATTAGTAGCATAAAAATTCCCAGTGGAGCTGTTCAGCGGGTTGAAAGACAAGGTCAATGCAAGAACAAATGGTTTAGAGAGGAATGTTCTTAACCATTATCCAGCCAACATCACATTTAGTGCGTTCCTTGACTCGTGTCCAGCCTGCATGGAAACCCTTTGCACAAACGGTCCGGCTAAACGTGTGAGAGAGAGCTGCTGGACTGGGTGGTAGCTCAAAGCCATTCTGAAACTGACGTTTCAGAGAGAACCTCTAACCCAAACCAGCAGAAAGATGAATGAAAACATAGGAGCATTTTGTAATTAAATCTTTCGTATTATGCTGCGGCCTTTCAATTCAGTTAATTACTGAGCTGAATACTTGCCAATATGTATTGAAGCTTCCTTCCTCTCCTCCTTTCAGAGAGTCTTGCTGTGATAAAGGTCCCCAGCAAGCCCACTCAACAGTCATTCAGCGTGGAATAAAATATACCTTTTTAGAAACATTTTTTTTCCCTGGAGTCCCAACATGCAATGTGGGGAACTACAAGAGTCCACAAAGGGGTGCTTACTTACATGAGGCTGCACATCCAACAAACAAACTTTGTTTTTAGCTAGAACGGATCGAACAGAATCTAAACTTGTACCATAGTAGTTGTTCTTATACTCGCCATACTCGATAAACCTGTGGCAGAAGGTGAAAACAACTGGAATAATTTCCATTTTCTCCAGAAAAAAGTTTATCAGTTTGGTTTATAAGATCTAATTCAGGAGCAAAAATATTTTACTTTACATGAGATTTTTACCACGTTTTATACAGGAAATGCTGTCAAGTACTTCAGCATGTCAATTTTAAGAAATCTTCTACTTTACCACTTTCAAATCAGTAACACCTGCTTGTATTACAGTTAAAGAGAAAAAAGTACTGTATTCCAACAGCCCACTAATGTTTTCCATCACCTCTTTTTCTGAACTAATGCAATGCAATAAAACAGTGGATAAGCTACACAATAGAAACTACTGAAATTTCATTGCACACTACAGAATATCCAAATTCTCTGTCTCAGAAGAGGAGGAGGAGCGACGATGGTGCTAATGGAACCAAGGCGGCTGGTTATGTGCTATAAAAGTACAAACGTTATTTGCCAAAAAAGCAAAGTACAGTTTGAAGTTTCAATAAAACCCACAGCTTTGTGTCTAATACACTTTTGCCCTCTGAAACACTGGGGCAGAATTTCAAGCTACGATATTTTACAGGCTGCTGGAGAGCACGATGCTACCATTGTCTTCATTTTAGTTTAATTTCTGGCAGGTTTACAGGCAGGGGCTTCACTGTAGATCTCTACATTCAAAAGCAGAGGAAGTGCCTGGCCTGAAAGAGAGCAGAACTACGCAAACATTGACTCAGGCACGTTTGCAGCACTTCGAGGGCCCCCCGTCCTAGAGCTGCAATGCTTTATTGCTATGACAGACGATGCCCTATTAAAGGAGTGCTCCCCCATCCTGAACACCTACAATTTCAGTGTCTTCTTGATGAACTGAAGTACTGAAACTATTTGGAAGCTTAGAAACATTTGTGTTTGCACATACTGCTTTTTTGCTCTGTGTTTTTGCCAGCTGCTTTGAACTGCTTATATATCAAAATGTAATTTTAACACATCTTCAAATCACTGCAACTTATATCCACTTTGACTTATTATCTAAAATTACAACCAGCCCCATTTTATAATAAAGCCATTGTTTTAACTGTGGTTCTAGTTAAAATCTCTTCAACGTACTTGTTATTCTGTACGTCTGTCTCAAACAAGTGCTTGGAAATGAAAATGTATTCGACACCGTCACTTTCTTGGCTTCTCCTTGGTCGGGTAGTGTCTGCAGTTTAATTAAATGAAAAAAAAAAAAAAAAAAAAAGAAAAGATGCACAAAGCAATATAATGCCAAACAGTTCAGGAAACATTGAAAAGCACAAAACCCTTGTGCAATACTAAGTGTAGTGGTTCCCTCACTTCCGACGGGCATAAGGCTGCTCTGGATCTGGTAGGCGGCACTCAAGCACATGACAGGCTTGAGTTTAAAAGCATGCAGGAAAAGCAGGAAAAAACTTACTGGACAAGTATCAGATTATCATTTTTATTAACTAGTGGAAAAATCCAATAAAATGAGGACAGCTGAATAATAAAAGGAGCAGCAGTCCATAACAATTACCCCAGCCTTGCCACTTGTTAAACTTATTAGCATACAAGACCATAAAGGGAAACAAAGCTCACCAACCTGATTTATAAAAGATTACGTTCATTAACAACACTTGTAGCTATGGTATGTGAAGCATGATCATAAAAAAATGGGGTGTGAATTTTATGTTTTAGTGCTTTTCTTTTTCTGGTGATCAAAACTGAATTCCTTTTTCTTTCAGTAGCCTTATAGCATTTGCACTTCTTACTTTCAAGTACTATGTATAAAGGTTTTGCTTATAAATGAAACTTATTTGTGGGGTTGCCACTTCTGAATAATGAACCCATTTGAAAGCCCTATTTAATACACGTTGTATGTTACAGCATCGTGCATTTTCTGTCACATAGGAACATACACAACCTGCTTGCAGAAACAGTCCTGAATGCCATTTGATATCACACCCTTCTTAGGTTGACACGAAGAGAAACATTTCCAAGACAAGAACCCCAGTTCTCCCTCCAAGTCTTGACTTACTGAATTTCAGGGAGAGGGATTTCTTTACGTGTTTGTTTTAAATTATAACCACAAATTTGGAAGAGAAAAGAGAGAAGGCAGCTTGATGAATACTGGCAATTTTTAGAGAAATATTTTTGGGCAAATGATTGCATATGCTTCAATGTGTTAAATATTTGGGAACATCTGGCTTTTTTTGTTGTTGTTTTCAATACCCAGCTGAAGCAAATATGTGCAAATGAAATGACTTACCAAAACCAAATGTATTCATTTTTCTACCTAGCAGATTAATTCATATATATACTTTATAGAATACCTGTACTTGCGAAAACCTTGTGACATTATCTCCTACATTCAGAATGTTGGACCCATGTTTTTTTAATGATCCCAAAAGGAGGCGAAAACAAACCAAGGAATGAAAGTCTAACTAAAACTGTCAAGTCCTCCACATTAAAGAAAACCCAATAAAGTATCGTAGAAGTTAATATAGAACAATGTTATTCCGTGTTATACAAATTACACTATTTGGTCAGATAGGGGGAAAGAGGAAAAAAATCCCCAAATCAACTTTTCTAAAGTTAATCAAAGGGATCTAAGTAATTTATTCACAGGATTAAACTGCTTACCATCAGTCTTAATTTTTCAGCCTAATATATAAAGGCCATTTTGCTGCAAGCAAGCATTGGTAACAGAGTATGTTTCACTGCTTTACAGCCAAATCCAGGGTGTTCTTCAGCTGAGTTTCATTTACTAAACCTCGCTGACATCAATCATGTTAAACTTGTACTAAAAGTCTACTGCAATGCCTCTGAGCCAAAACATCCTATCAGTTTAATCAATGCTATTTAAAATACAACTGCAGCAGCACTTTTAAAAATTAGAAAAGTAATTTGGATGCCAAGCATGCATTTAGAGACCCAATTTGAAAGTGCCTTAAGGTAATGCAATAATAAAGGATAATAACGCAAGTATAGCATTAGGAGAATAGAAGTGTATTTTTACTTACGTGGCACTGTTACCCCATAATGCTGGGTGTCACTGATCAGCAATTTCCGTTTAAGTTCATTCAGTCCAACACCCACAGGACCTGAAAGAAAAAAATCATGCTGTTTCCCAACAGCCAGTTCTCTCTAGTCTTCAGGTGTAAGTACTCTCTGAGGTAAGACTACGTAGCATATAGCTATAATATATATTGGCTTTTAATCAGAGTCATTTGGAAACGCCCATGGTTCTAGCCTCTCCTAGAATATACAGCGCTGACAAATTTCAGGGGATGTAGTTGGCAGTTACTCTGCTCTGACTTTACTACGGAGGAAAAATCAGTGAAAAAGTTGACAGCAAAGCTAACTTTCTTTTCTACAGCAACTACCCACAATACGCACCCATCTCCATCCTCAGCCCTCCTACAGATCCCTGCACCCTAACCTGCAGCTTTCCAGCACAAAAAGAGGTTTGGCTATTCGTTTTGCCAGAATATCCCCAACTCGCAGACTAGAGGGCCCGCAGCTGGCATGCACAAAGTCCCCCCAAAGCCTCTGCACTCCATGTGTCATTGTGGCCTTTTCCTCACTCCCTCCAGCTGCTGCATCCCTCGTCCGCACCAGACTCCCCTGAGGAGCGTTGCTCCCGCCTTCTCCCCGCGCCCTGGGAGCACTGCTCCTTCCAGCCCCGGCTGCCGGCCGGAATACCGCCCGGCCTCTGCCTGGCTGTAGCTGCCGCCGTCCACCATTTGACTGGGCCACGTTGGCATCGCATGGGGAGAGGAAGGAAGGGCAGCACTCCCCAGGTCACAACCCATTTGGGATGTTTGGCTTGCTTTCTTTGTTGTTGATTTTCTTTTAAACTATGCTCGTCTCCTGCCTGCTGTCTGAACTGCTCCAAAGCAAATGTTTCCTTCTTCACACGGCTGCCAAAGAGAGCCCGCTCTTGGAAAGAGGATGGCAGGAAGAAACAAAGACTGCACGGAATTCTTTTGACCCGTCTCTTCCACCTCCATTTGAGTACTCTTGTCCTAGAAGCTACTGAGCAGATGTTCCTCTCATTTTTCAGGTTGTCCCTAACTCTCAGCCATTTGCCAGTGGTGCTTTAGGTCTCAGTGAGGGCACTCTGTCCTGTGAGGTCTCAAACGCCCCATGAGCAATTGCTGCCTGCCCCCAGGAGCTGTTGGCGCAGGGCTCCAGCCTGCCCGGCCCCTTTGCTGGTGGGGCCATGGTGTCGTGTGTGTGGTGGGAGCTCAGCTCTGCATGCTCGTGTGCTTCTGATGGTGCAGTGGCTTCATTTCTGCAGAGCCAGGTCAACAGCAGAACGCAGAGGCGAGTGAGTCATTGGAACCATATCCCCAGTAATACAAGGATAATACATGTGGTTTTAAGGAAAATTCCTGTTCTTCTAGTAAAAGTGATACATTTATGCATGGAGTGCTTTTTAACAGAGACATTTCAGACATCAGAAATACAAAACCTAATAAACATTTTAATGCAGTAGTGATATGTTGATTAATTACTAGTGAGAGTCTGATATCAAAAAGCAAAGATTGATGCTCCAGCACCTTCAGGTGCCTGTTTGTAACAATGACTATCCGCCCTGGCTGAAGTTAGAAACACATAATGATGAAAAGCAAATGCTTGCTACTTTGCTACTATCCCCAGACTATGGTCTCTCTGTAAAATCCTAGGGTTTCTGCATTTAAAATTTTTATATGTTTACATAAGTTAAACACACGACTACATTTCAAGTTCCATCTCTGACCTGCCTGTAAATTAATCTATCAGTATGTATAAATGTTTATTTAATATGGTGTACAGCAGCCTCTACTGGTGCATGTCTGCAGAGGAAAGCAATGTGTCATGTAGATAATGGCATTACTTTTGTTCTTATTTTTTAAAAAACATTTTTCCTTTTTTAATAGTATAGCTATTTAAGGCAAATACAGATTTTTATAGGAAAAGTAATTAAAATTCTCAATATATCCTAGCAAAGTAGAATGAAACAAGTGGAATTCAAGTAAAAAAAAACCCATTGTATTCCTTTCAAGCAAAAGATTTACCCTATCAAATCTACACAAATATTATTTCCTCTGTCTACACGCTGCTTTTAGCTCTATTTATATATAAAGAATCCAGGCTTCACTTCCTGCAACAGATGCTTTGGAAACTTAGATCAAATCTGTTTCCAGACCACAACCTCACTATTATTCTGTCTCCCCTTCCAGATTACCATTTAAAAATCACCTTTAAATTTAACTACTGGAAGGTGTAGATTCTTCTTTTTCACTCAGTGCTGTCTTGGCAGAGTTCTCATAACTGTAACATATGGATACTGAAGGCTGATTCCTAATTAGCAACGCCATCCATTACGCTGATTTTTACACTGTATCTCCTGAGTGTAATGTACATCTCTATTCTGAATATTCTTTTCATTTGGATGCAACAGAGAAAGATGCTGGTTTCTAATAATTATGAATCTGAACATGACTTGAACTCAAGAAGAGAATAAAGCATCAGGATTGAAAAGGACAATCCAGATTCTTACAGTAAAATGCCAGGCATGTGGAATCCATGACTGTAGCATAGTTTTGGTTTACTATAAATCACCCCAGGCAGCAATATTTAGAGTTACAGTGACAGATTTAGAGATATTCTGTTTATTTTTTTTAAAGGAACATTTATGTTGCTTGCTGTTGCGTGTTGAGTCACGTAAGCTAAGTAATGGTTGAATCCTCCACAAATGGGCTGTAGTGCCTACCTCACTTTATTGAGGGACACTTGCAGAATTAAACCACCAGTCATTAAAACTTGCATTAAATTTTGTACCATTCAGATATGTCTGAAGAAAACTGAAAAAACTGTTTGATGTTAATTTCAGGTCTCAGAAGGGTTAACCCAACCAGCCATTCTTCACCCATAGATACAGACTGACCTCCTAAAAGTCTATTTGAAAGAAAAAAAAAAAAAAGAAAGTGGTCTTTCAGAAAAGATTTTGGGAGTTAGGTGACAATATGCCTGCTGGGATCATAAAGGCCCTGTAGAAAACATGTCTTGACAGAGGTTCTGTGGCTCAGTTGCTCCTTCTCTAGTACAATTGATCACTATAATGCAACGACTGCACACGCACGTCCAACTGTAGCTCAGCGAGATATGCAGTAGGAAAGCAGAACCACATTTTTTTGTGTTACAGTAAATTACAACTAGCAGTGGGAGTGTACTTCTAGATTTGCTGTTCACTGAAGCAGAAACAGTGATTTTATACTGCTGTTCTCATGGCAAGGCTAGCCAATATGTTGCATCCTATGTATTCATTCCTGAGCCATGCTGACCTACCCATGCCTTTGACCAGGAAGGTTAACGAAGATAGCAAATCTATGTCTCTTTTGTCATTGTCCAGACAGTTTACTTGAAATAGTATGGCCATGGCAGGCCATTTTCCTGCACTACTGCTGTAGATCTATTAAGTCTCTGCAAGCCACTACTGAACACATGTTAAAGGTAAGTCAGGAGATGTAGAAAGCTAGCAGCCACTTCCATGTCATCCTCCCCTGCTCTGAGACAGACCTGGCCTCCACACAGCTCCTTCATGATAAAACCAAAGGTGATGGATTTTTTTAAAATGTCAGCAATATAACAATAGAGAACTTTTCCAGTCCCAGATTCCTTTTCTTCGCAGTGGTGACCAGGATGACACCATTGTGGGAAGTACTGGCAGCCTAATTCAGAGACAGAGAGCCTTTTCTGATTGTATCTCACACCAATAATAACTGCTCCTTTGTGGTTACACACCTCTGGCCCTTGCTTCCACCACTGCCCACTTAAAACAGATGCATCACCATGGGTGACCACAACACTCGAAAGGCTTTGCATGCCTCTGGTGATACCACGGCATGGACGTAACTGCGTGCATTCTGGGGGACACGCTCACGGTTTGTTACTGCTGACCTTGCTTTATCCTAGCACCGCCCCTGCAGAAAGCTCTGACTTAGCTGATACTATGCCATGTAAAGTTGTAGTATGCAGCACATCCATTGTGACTCTTAGGAAATAAAATTTGTGCTCGTCTGGCCCTCACGGTTACTGAAGCAGAAGACTTTGTGAGCAAGGCTTTTTCCTCATTAATGTAAATGAAAATTCTAGTGTCTAAATAATACATTTCATATTAAAATATTCTGCCTTTGCCTGATAGGGTGCAAGGTATCATGCTTAGGATGCAGGCAATATTTCTGAAGGAAGACTTCAAGGATTTGTGGGCAGCCTGGGAACAGTAAGTTACCAGAAGACGACCGGTGACATGATATTGGATAATTTTGGTTTTAGCAGACTCATCACATTCATAACAACTAAAAGCACAGCAGAAGCATCTGTATCATTACTGCTTCAGATGATCTGTTATTTAGCCCCAAGGATATGCAGAACTTTATTCATGAACCTACCTTTGCCGACAAGGTAAAATCTTGACAAACTATTACATCTAGCTGAACCTGAGACCAGTATATATCACACTACAGGGCGCTAAAAATTACTGTGTGTGCAATTTGCATTCTGTAAATTAGACAACCAATTTAAAATTAAGCCAAAAGAAATTTCCACTTCAAAGTTGTCAAACTCCCTCCCCCTAAAAAAGGGCAAAACAAAACCTAAAAAACCCTTCCAACAGTAAATTATACATTTAGGCCTAGCAAAACACAACAGATATTTAACGCCCCCACCAATTACAGCTGTAAATTAATTATCTGTCCCTTTGTTTCGTGGTACTAATATCCAAATTATATTCGACGGATTATATTGAATGCTGCTACTGGCACACAAAAAGCTTTTTAAATGGGTTCGCTTCTACTATACCTGCGTTGCTTAGCTCTGCTAGTTTTTCCACATTTTGCCCAAGACATTTTTATGGTATTGGCCAGACTTAAGCTGCTCTTAATATCCAGAGAAAAACATTAGAATTACTGAAGTCTGCAATAAATTTCTGAACTGCTTTTGTTACTGAAAAAGCACACTTTCTTCATTTGATTTATTACAATAAAAATCAAATGAAATCTCTAGGTATTCCTTAGATCAGACATATGCAATTTGTTATAAAAAGTCTACTTATCACACTTTTGCACTGCACTCTGTTGATGTAAGTGTAAAATCAACTCAACCATGTTATTACTTGTTGTATATAGCCCACAATCTCACAGTGATCACACTAGTAGGTGGCTGAATTTTAGTGCTGGAGAGTGACAAAACTGTTTATTAAAAACTAAATTTAATGTTCCCTTGGATATGAGCGATATAAAAACACAGCTACTCAACAGTTCATAACAGTCCCTGATAGAGAGTCATATTTCTCTGCTCTGCTGCTTTCAGAATGGAGGAAACTTTACTAATGAAGCATCAACCTACGTGCTACTGCAAAAGAAACAATAAGCAATGAGACATTACTCATTGGTACTCCAATGGTTACCTTTGAAAAATTTAAGATCATCTACGTCCTCTTTTTCTAGGAGACTGAAGCAATGCATTTTGGTTAGCTAATAAATGCTGTTGGGAACTCATGACAGTGACAGATTATAGAAGAACAGAAAGCTGACTAAGGATGACATCTTGAGTCTTCTGCAGCTACGCTTACATACGTTCTTGACCTACAGAAGTCCTCCCCTCATCCACTTTTCTCTCTACTTGTCTGTTTACTTATTCTAACACAGTAGATAGTTTTGTTTCTTTCCACTTATATATTCTATCTTGTCTGACCACAGGTATTTATTCTGTTCTTTTTTTCTTCTTTTTTCCAAATAGATATATTGATTGATCTCTAAAAGCAGAACTCTGACCTAATTCTTTTGAGTTTTAGCACAGCTTGACTTCCAGGTGCAGAATAGTAACCATGGTAGCTATATTTTAATGTCACCTCCTTTTGTTTTAGCAAAGCCTTAAACATGATCTCCTAGAGCATCCTTATATGCAAGCTGGGACATCCTGTCTATATGGGTGGGCTACTAGATAGGTGAAGAACTGGACAGATGATCATGTTCAAAGGAAACTGGTCTGTACTCTACTGGGTGACTCATTACAAGTGGAGTTCCTTGGGCGTCTACCCTGAGGATACTCTGCTTCATATCTGTATCAATAACCTGGAGGAGGACACAGAATGGGCCCTCATCAAGTTTGCAGATGCCAAAATGGGTGATGCAAGTGACTTGCTAAAGGGCAGGGCTTCCATTCAGAGGGACCTTGATATGCTACAGGCATGGGCTGGCAGAACTTTGTGAGATTTGATGAGGACACATACAAAGTCCTGCATCTGGGATAGACTAAGCCCCACAGCAGTACAGGCTGGGGACTGACTGGCTGGGGGGCAGCCTGGACGAAAAGGACCTGGGGGTCCAGGTGGGCAGTGAGTTAAGCATGAGTCCACAGTGCACGCTGGCAGCAATGAAGGCTAACAGAAGACTGGGATGTATCAGCAAGAGACTAGCCTGTAAATAGAGGCAAACGATTCTTCCCCTTTACTCAGCACTCGTTAGAACCTGTGAGGAATACTCTGTCCATAATGGACCCTGCACTACAAGAAAGATGTTGATAAACTCAGCAAAGCCAGTGGAGGGCCTCCAAGATGGTGAGGAGCTGAAGCACATGACCTGCGAGGAGAGGCTGAGGGAACTGGGCTTGTCTAGTTTGGAGAAGAGATGTCTTCAAGGGGGACCCACCAGCACCCTTCTGATACCCACTGAGAAGATGGAGGCCACGTCTTTACCGAGGTGTGTGGTGGGAAGACAAGAGAAGGCATGGTGGGAAGACAGGTTCCCAAAGTTGTCATCACCAACCTGCTCTGAATTCAGTGTTAATCGTGCTAGGTGGGAGGCTGGACCAGGTGACCTCCTGAGATCCCTTCCCATCTAAATGATTTTGTGGTAAGCATCGCGCTAATCAGCAGTCCTCTGTTTTACCATGTCAAAAATAAAGGAAACAACTTACCAACCAAAACTACAAGCCTGTATTTGTCATTAGGTTGTCGTTTGTATTTTGCAACTTCTTCATATGTTGGGATATCTGCTGTATCATACTGATCACTCTTCTTGCACTCATACATAGATTTATTTGTTTTTTTATCTTTTCTGCTAAGACGAAAGCTTCTTCTAAAACCAGCTGCAATAAGAACAGGATTTTTTTCAAAGTAAGAAAATAAGTATTCTCAAAATATTTGACAACAGTTTCTTCCAAACATTCAGGGATTGGTGCACACAATTAAAAAAAAATATTATAAGTTTAATAAGCGAGGTCATCAGAATGGTATTTTCCCACCATTTAAAACTATATCAGGTGCCTATTTAAACTGCAAAATTAAGATTACCAATAAAATCGTAACAGTTGCAACAAAAAGCTGTAACATATATAATTACAATAAGTTGCTAACGTAGATCATTTGAGTATCTTACACATTAGCATATATATACAAAGAAAACATTCATGCCATGTGTTCTCATACCACACTTAATACACTTCTGTTAAATCACCATGGCACACAGACATCAAATATGACATGGTAGAAACAGATCTGGTGGTTGAAAGGGTTAATGAGAATTAACTTCTTGAACAATATTTTTGTGCTTAGCTCCATGCCGATAGCATTAAAAAAGTGCACAAAACCTTTCCCAAAGGTGTTTAAAAGTAAAACCAAACACTGTTAGTTAAATTCCAAAACACTATGAAACATCTTAGACAATACAGTACCCATATTATGCATATGTTAGCATGAAATTAAAAGTTAATATTCCTATTAAATTTGCATTTACAGTTGCTTCAACAGTGTGACATCTACAGTGCCTATCTAGAAGACTGGAAATTTCATATAGCTTTTAAGTACTCTCAAAGCAGATAATCATAGGCATTTTCAAGCAGAACAGCATAAAAACACATTCTACACTATATGCTAAAAACTAATTTACTCCTCTGTTAATGACTACCTTACCATTTTTCAAATAAATCCTTTACTTTGCATTACATTACATTTTATTGGTATCTCCATGGCACCACTTTTGTTCTAGAAGGAACTACAGGAAGAACTGCAAAGAAGGACTGCAAAGCTGATTTCATTATTTGGGGGTAATAAAGTAAAATACAAACTACACTTTAAATACTGGAAAAATCCCAAAACTTCTTTTTTTCCCCCAGAACATTTCATAGGACAGTAAACACATGTAAACTTTTGGTGACCCCAGATTTTTCAGCAATATGTTTTCATAAACTTGTAAAAGCACTTATGGTTAGGTGTTTGAGAAGTAATCATATTACAATTTTTTCTTCAAAGGTAGTATCTGGCAAATTCAAGACTCAGTTCTGCAAATATTTAGAACCAGATCTGAAGTGAAATCCTACAAGGCTTAGTTACAGGCTTAGCATTTTGCACACACACAGTTCCACTTAGCATAAATCTTTGCAGAACCTGGATCACATAAGATGTTAACCAAGTTATTTTATTGATGTGAGCCCCTATACCTATGGGACTCTACAACACATGCATACGCACAAAAAGGAAGAAAAATTTCTTTGAGAATACAGTGATGTCGACCCATTCATATTCAAAATATGAATAAGTAAAATGGAAATCAATGAAAAAGAAGAAGAGCTAGCATACATAGAAAAAGGATGATGACATTTTTAAGAGCTACAGTATTGTCTAGACTGAGAAGGACAAGGGCTGAGATACAAAAGGGACCCAAATATGAGATATGAAAACATAATGAAGTAAACTGAGTTATGTGATTTTATTAGTTAAAAAAGAACACTAACACTGAAGTGACTGCAGTCAGGAAAGCCCTGTTGGAGTGCTGATAGCTGTGAGCGTACACACCCAAGAGAGGGCCCGGGGCATCCTGTCTGCCCTAGGCTGAAGTCCATCATGACACAAGGATGTTTTCTTGCTACATAACTATACATAACTGCCTGTACAGTTAGGTGAAGAAAGCTTAAAAGTAACATTAGCAATACAGACACATGAATTCAGTTACAAGTTTCCTGAGCCCTCATCTAAAAGGCTCCAGATTAAAAAAAAAAATCAGTTGCCCTAAAAGCAAGCTGAAGATTGTTCTCATTTTTTTCTTTATAATCATTTCATGGGAAAAAAAAAAGAAAAAAAAGAAAAAAAGAATAATTCTTCACCATTCACTACTACACAGTTTACAGAATAAAGAACTTCGTCACAAAACCCAGAATCCACGTATCTGGAAAAGGTAAAAAGTAAGGGTAGAGATCAAATGAAGCTAAACCAATCGTCTCCATTCCAGTTTGGTGTTGACCTTTCAAATACCAAGAGCTCTGCGTCTCTGTGTAGCTGTCTCAGAGCACCATTACCAACAGCTTCTTAACCTCGGCTTACATGTTGAACTGCGGAATCTTCAGGAAAAATATCCTTTCTGCAAAATCTTCATATCAATCCAATCTCTGCTGTTAGGTTTTAGTAAGTCCATTCGTAACTTGTTCCCCTTTCCTCCATCCACTTTATTCAGATTTCATTACCAAACTACCAGGTGGTGGGTTATTTAAGAATTTTCATTCCTTCTTCTCTTAAAAGAGGAAAAAAAACAGTTTTGGGGGTTTGGGGTTTTTTTTGGTATCAAAAAGGAGAAAATCTTTCAGTGCTGTCTTCAGGCTGATTCATCCCTTGTCCCTTTTACAGGCTGCATATAAAGCATCACAAAGACTCAGGTGATACAGTTCCATTGCTAACATGGGCTTCCTTGATTAAAACATTTGATATTTCTGTGACTGAAACTCACTGGGTAAAATGAAAATAGTAACGTTGTCCTGAACCTGAAGGTTCAACAACAAGTTCAAGTAGGACTTCGACATTACAGAAAAGCTATTACATTAATTAAAAAGAACAAACAAACATGTGAGCCAGAGATAACGAAGCAGATTTCCAGTATGACTCTGCAGTGTGCTGGTGAAGACGCTCTGTAAAATTACTGAATATTAAAAACCTGTGATACGCTGATTGCTTTGCCACTTTCAGACTATTGTCAATCTGAAAGTTGTTTTAACTGTTTGTCAAAGCACATCTGAATAGGCCTATGGAGAAACCCAAGAAAGGTTGCTTTAAGCAGCTTTCAAAACCAAGGAAAACGTACAGTACAGAGAGAAAAGATAAGACTGTTTCAAATATATCCAACGTTTTTACGATACTGCTACTGCATTCCTGGAAACACGATTCTCCGTCTCTCACATCTGCCATTATATATCCTCACATATGTGGCTTAACTTTACTATGACCTTAAGAAGCTATTTTATAAAGAACAGTTAATAAATATTTTCTATTGAACTCTGCATTTCTAATTGCATTATATGTTGGGCAGCTATGACTGTGCAAAAAGATTAAGCTGAACTACTACAACATCATACTTGCAAGGAATAAAAAAATTTATGAACAAGCAAAAAAATTCTGCTAATGTTTTCATATTTTACAGTTTAGGAAAGATGAAAAAAACTTCAGATATTTAAATTAACAATAGAGCATTATTAAAAATATAGTGAAAATCGCTACGGAAAACCAAAACCAATACTGATATGCAATAGAAAAATAAAGTTTCTATAAAATTATTAAGCTTAAAAGTGAATTCCTATAAAGAACAAAGGGAAAAAGAATTGTTTGCCCAGAATATTTGATAATATAAACCTCAATGAATATGAAAGAAGCTGCAGGCTATACTGTCTGTGGAATATGGGTATCAGCAGAGATTAACCTTAGTTGCCAAGTATGCAGACTATAAAATAAAAGAGGAAAATTCTGTCACTAAAGCAACATAAAATTCTGAGCATTCATAAGCTTGCACCAGCTCACTGGTTTCAGCTACATGACCAGAAGCCTATTGAACATGCAAACCCATAAACTACTGCTGGAATGTAACAGCTTGGTGAAATACGAACAGCCGCTGGGAAAAAAATACGAAGAACAAATGTCAAACTACAAATGTCTCCAAACCTTGTAACACTTCTCAACATGAAACACAAATCATAAGCTGCTACAAATAAACTTAATTAAGGCCCAACAACTATCCAAGAGAACCTACTTACATCTCTAAGAAAAAGAATGAAAAAACCCCTAAAAGAAAAGCATGGTTATTCTTTTACCACTAGCAATATACATTTGGTCATCTCAGAACAACATCTTTACATTTACATAGAGAAATCCACTTGGACATCACACAGAAATCCAAACTGAAAACAGGCAATGCATGAACCTGTCTCCCCTAAAATATTGTAAAAGGACGCCGATGTAAAAAGCTGTGCTTATTTAGATTTAGTAATATAATTCTAAAGAAGTGAACACAGGATTGCGATTATGTTGGGTGAATTTAAATCCAAATATATTCATGAAAGTAGAAAGTTAATTTCTCATTCAGAGAAACTACACTAACAGGAAATATTATCATTTAAATTCACCTACACTTCATATATTCACTAGTAAGGCTCCAGAATGCTATAAAGCACTTAGACATGCTTTTGTTCATTTTCATTCACTAAAACAAGTGTTTAAGTATGTGTTTAAGTTATGTATATTCTTTACTGAATTTAGTCTAATCTTACATAATTTAGAGTGAACAAATGCTGTTTAATTGTAAATGCATTTACAAGTACTTTTTGTATTCATCTTACTGACAAAAGTAAGTTTGGTCCTATGGTCGTTATCTAGGTTTGTATGAATACAATATTTTTACTTGATATTTCTGGATTCCCGCTCCCCCCCCCAGTTGACATTTTTTATACTGGCTCGTATACCAAGTATTTCTATTGTTACACAGGAACTGCACAAACACAGAGCAGACTTCTTACTCTGCTTGCTTCTGGACTGATTCCCAGCTTGCACATTTAGACAGGGTTAATAAAAATGTAGATTATGTCTGGATTTTTAAGACAAAATTGAGAATAGTAAACAGATGATATCCATCTATATTTACTGTATGTTCATAAAGGTTCAAGTAATGTAACTAGAATTTAAGCTTGGCAAAGGCAAACTCCTAACAATCTCTCCAGCAATTCCTCAGGAAATTACTGAGGACAATACTATACTGTGACTTAAATATTAGAATTTGGTAAAAAATCATGAAATTTATCTGAGTCACTTCAGAGGGGAGTGTTCAAATTAATAGCAGCATAACCTTGGATGTAAAAGATCTGACCCCAGATGGTACAGACATTCTGCTTTCTGAAACCTGCCTCTTCTGTTGGGCTTCATGACCACCTCATGTGCGTCTAAAGTACATATCCTTTCAGAGAGGGTCAGATGTTCACAGAATATCTGGGTTCACAGATTGAAATGCCAACAAATACAGAGCCCTAAACCCATAACGAGCCATAAAATCAACTGAAAATTCATGAATTGATATTAGAATTGTTGTAGTTCACTTGATGTGATTACATACTATCAAAAGCAGCATGAAACATGACTTAGTCATTTTGGTTTTAGGAAGTAACCGGTGTATCCATACTTTGAAAACTGTTTCTAGAATTTAGATACACAAACGATTTACAGTACTTCAACGTACCTCATACTAACTGCTCATATGTGTGAATTCAATCTGCTGTAAATGCAAGGTAATACAGGTCCACTCCTTCATCAACAGTTAAGCTAATTCAGACTCCCTTGCTCTTTTAACAGGTTACAACATACAGACAGGCATTCAACTGCATGTCACTAAAACACCCTGAACTTGTTGGTGTGACCCAAGCCCTTCAGTGACAATGTTTTAGGTTTTGTTTTCAGTGTGGTATGTTTAATCAAGACTTTGTGTTATAATAATGAAGAGCCTTCCCTAGAAATTCTTAGTTACTTAGTAATCAGAGAGTGCCATAAATGTCTATCGTCTTTCGTGAACACGCACATTCAGAAAAATTGAGACGCTAAGGATTCACTCCAAAAAAAAGTACTGCAAAACACAGGTGGACATTCAGAATAAGCTGTTTTCAAAAATCAGACATATTTGTTTTCCCACTCTCCAAAAAAGCAACAGGCAGGAAAAAAAGAGTATCTTTGAAGGCCTTCACTACCCTTGGGATTGAAGGAATATATACTCAGACCAGTGGAAAAGAAAGAGGCCCCTCCTAAGCAGGAAGGTGGACTGCAGCAGTTAGATACAGTATTGGCTCCCATGTACGTAACAGAGGGTTTATAAAGTGTCTTTGCCTAGGACTCCTTTACCTTACAGACCATCCGAGTTTTATATCTTGCACAGCACATAGGTAGAAGTTTTGCATCCTCCTTGCAGCTGGTCAGCAAGTTTTGTTCAAATTATTACAGGTTAGGGGGTGGCATTTGTCCAGCCCAGAAAGTTATTCCACAGCAGTTTGTTCCTTGAGAAAATACAACTTACAAATAATTTAGGAGAAAAGCAACCCTAAATGTGTCTGAATAGGATTGGGCTCCTAATGTTTTGTGAAACAAGGTGACACTGGAGTGCATGAGACAGTCTGAATTATAAATCACTGTGTCCTGTTACCATGTGCAAAAGAACGACAACATCAGCTTTCAAAATCCTACCTGCTTGATCTTAAGAGAAGATAATTTTTAATGAACGATTCTTAAAGAAGAGCTCCAAGGAACCTCTAATTTCTAAACCAAATAGCTAGCTATTCACAACCAGTGAATATACTTGTGTCCTTACCCCAAAATTGGTCCTAACCTTAGACAAGTCTTTTTTTCTCCCTGTTGTTCTGTCTTCTGGCTCTCCTCTCTTGGCACCTCACTTCCAACAGCACAGACCCAGCATGAGAAGGCTGAAGGTACCATCTCTGGACCAATGGCTGCACTCCACCGCATGGAAGCTCTCAAGAGATAAACCATTGCCTGCACTGTACACTAGTTCTCCAAGAATTTTTGTAAAGTTTTGCCTAAGTAAACTACATTCTATCTTGATTTTTTTGTTCTTTGCGTCTGGGACAACAGTAGCTTCTTCCACAAGACATCTCCTTCCCAGATGATGGAGCCTTTTAGGTAACTGTAGACCAAAATGTTTCACTGAAAGGGCTACAGCACCAAGAAAAGGTGGTTTCTGTATTGCCACCTTCATTCTCAAATAAAGCATCAGCCCACTAAGATCTGACTGCAAAACCATAATAGTTTGACCTTGAGAATTCATGCAATCTGTATTTGCAGACAGAAAGAAAAGATACTGGGGGGGAAGGTGTTTTCTGTTTCAAAGAGAAGATTTGATAAGGAAAATGCAGTTCATCTGCAATCACATCCAAAGTATAATTTTCCAAGCATACTTCAATCTCTCAATACAATTACAATTCAACATTGATTTTGTTGATTAACTAATAAAGGTATGAAGTTTATTTTCAGCATGATCAGATGACCATTAGATCCACAAATACATGATGAAATTATACCACACTAAGGTTTTGGAAAGAGGTCAAAGTTCTTTCAATCATATAGTTTGTGTGTTCCTGATGTAGTTTATATACCACATTTAAAAACAGTATAGTGCAATATGAAAACCATCTCTAATTTACAGTACTGGTCTAGGGTGTTTCAGTGAGCCCAGTGGCTTGGATGTACTAAAGCACTTTGACAAGTTTCTTCCCATTCCTCTTGTAGTAGGAGGATGAAAGCCTTGGGAAAAGGGCTGGTTGCCACAAAATCTGCTCCAGCCAGCCTTCAGCTGGCAGGAATTCTGGACAGTTTCAACTAAAATATTTTTACATAGCTTTTAAAATGGCACAAATTAAAAAGTTGAAACATATCATGGAACATTCACCTTTTTTAAATGTTACTTTTGTTTGAAATTTGGAATCTTGAAGCTGAAGCCAAAGGACTCCTTCCCCTCCTCTTCCCCCCTCCCCGCAATGATACATTGAGCTCAGACTAGCTTTAAAGCTAAATTTAAGCTATTGACTTATTATGACTTATTTTATTTTGTAATGTGGAAAAAGAACCGGTGCCTGCAAATTTGTTCTGCACTTTCACTGAATCCTCCCAAAATTGTTAGATAGACATGTACAAAGAAAGACAGTGTAAGCAAAACTTAGATAAAACCTTGAAAGTGTGTCTTTAAAGACTTACTCAAACTTTTCATGATACAGTAAACTTTTTGTTTCATTAAACACATTACTCACTTAACGTACTTTATAAGTCAATATTTTCCCCAAATTTATATATATTTTTTATTTTGGCTTAAAAAAATCAAACCAGTATTTTAGTAGCTTAACCAGATAAAGGCATACACTATATAAACCCTTTATGTCAAATCCAATGAGCCATTTTTAAAACCTTAATATTCATGCTTTTCTCATGCAGAGTAAGGACATTTATATGCAGATTACCCCCAAAAGCAAAGTGGACACAGTAGTTCCAGGGAAAAGAAGCTGAAAGAAAGGAAGAAATTGTCTTTTGTAACCAATTGCTCACCTAGATAGGATCCACTGTTGTGACCAGCACATTCAGCATCTTCTGGACGAAGGGTAAAAGCATACAGAATAAGAGCCAAGAAATAAAGCAGAATAGTTAGAAGCCCAGCAAAAAATACAGAAGAAATTACTTTAAAAATGACAACTGTACAAAGCATAGCATTAAAAAGCCTTCAATAAGCCATTTTCTTAAAAACATAAAACAACATTTATTGTTTTATATTTTAGCTGGAGATATTCTGGAATTTTGCAGCATGCACACTGATCTTTTTACCTTTTCAAGCAAAAATTGTGATGACAGCAAACATTCTAAAAAGAATTCTAACACTATATTATTCACACTTTATCAGTTAATAGAAAATATGATGCCACTTAAAAGAAAGCAAAATGTATTTGATGTAAATCAAGCTTTTTTTGTAAATTATACATTATCAGACTTTAGCTTTAAGTTTTGGCTCACTGGATTAGACAGAAAGGTTTTTGATCAAAAACACATCCTCTCATTTGATATAAAATAGCTATAATGTATATTTTTACATGCCAGAGGCCCTTTGATCAAAAATATGAGCTACAATTTCTAATGCCTTTATAAACAAAGGCCTCTTAAGTAAAAAAAAAAAAACAAAAAAAAAACAACAAAGAAACCCCAAGAGATCAGCTGCTATTACTTTAACATATGCTGCAAGCATAACAGTAACCGGCTACACTCAGAGGGAAAACAGTAAAGATGATACTACATGGATGAACTTTCTACTATCTCAGAGAAATACTTCGTCAGTATTAATTAGAAATGCAAGACCTCTCATGGCCATGTAATTAAGTCGGAACAATCTCCTTCCAACCCAGCCCACCCAAGTTTTTGCTAATTTTATTTTATGACACTACTTTTCTATACATATCTTCCAAAAGTTCAAGAGAGAGAGACAGAAAGCACTTTAAAACAACAGTCCAAATTACTGATCTTTACGTGAAGCAACTAGGAATATTTTGGTATTTTTATCTACTTTAAAAAAAATGATTCGATATATTTGGTGGCAATATAAAAGCATTATACGTATAACATCTCTTAGAAACGTTGGACTATATTCAATTTAATTCTAAACACATGTTCTCTAAATAAAATTATTGGGCTATGCAGGGAAACTTTTGTACATGTACCTTCAATTTCCTCTGAGAAGCACAAAGGAAAAATAGGAAAGGAAATCATTAAATGGAGTGAAAACATAACTTAAGAAAGAAAAGTTAAATCGAAGAAGAAAAATGCACCTACCACACTCAACCGCTTCCTCATCTTAGAACAGCCAGAAAAACAAAGTATTATTGTTTAATACTTCATAAATAGGAAAAAAATTTAGCTATGTAAGCTACTCTAAAATCCTCTTGATAGTACCTATTATATTGAGGCATATACCAACATACCGGCACTGAGTTTACCTTACACGTTTAACTACCCTCAGTTAGAAAAAGACCTAAAAAGATATTGAGATATTATGTGCACTTTAAATTTCCTGTATGAGATTATTCCTCATTTTCACTATTCATTTGGTAGCAATGATCCTACCCAGTTGTCATGGAAGATCTCTTTGTTATTAAATGCAAAGTTTGTTAATTCCATTTAATCAGTCTTAACCTAGAATTTCTAAGAATCACTACCATGCACATGATCTCAGTATTTTTCTGCACTTACAGTAACAGCTGCTACTGCCCTTGGAGCTGGGTTTTGGAGAGGTTTTTTGTATTTTTTTTTAACATCTACAGTTGTAGCTGAAAAAATGCTGAAAGAATTTATACACTCTGTCATTTTTTTCTCTGACGCTATCCTAATATAATAGATCTACTTAAGACTTTCTGCTTACCTATACTAAGTCAATAAATTTTTCCTCCTTGATAGTGGAAAACACACATTTTTACAATCATCTTTGGGCTTGCACAGAAAAGCAACATATATATAATGAATTTTTGTTCACAAAGATATTATAAACTAAGGTCTAGATTTATATAGAGATTTTACAATCTACATCTCATTCAAATTTCCTTTGGAGTCTGGATAAATAGGCCTAAAATATAAATATTTCAAAGTGTTTCCATGAAGCATGACTTCCCCCAGAATGTGAAGAAATTTTTCAAGAGATGTTTTAAAATCTTTCACGTGTAACTGATGAACCCAAACAAAGGCAAGGTCGAAACTCTCCTGCCTATATGATTACATATAAGAGCTTTTCCCATTTCATGTCATGAAATGGATACAAGAGTCTTTTCTGCCAGGGAAGAATACTGTTTTCCAGAATCATTTCTTCATACCTTTTTTCCTAAGGACTTATGTTTTAAAACATTAATTTGGAAGACTTCTCTGAATCCTATTTAAAGTTTATTTCTACACTCGAGGTGACCATAAGGTTTTAGCAGGCTGGAAAGTCCTCTAAGGTGAGCACAGCTTGGTTGACCACATCTGGTGCCTTAAAAGAGTGCCGACAGTTTTGTGAGTTGAGAGTGAACGCATTGGATCCTTTTTCGTCTCCTGACCTTAAAAGCTCCCAATTCTTGAAGTGACAAATGCCCTAAAGCTGGACCTAGGATGGCAGGCTGGCTTCCAGGTACTATTTCTTTCTCCTTCTCTGTGCTGAGAGACCTCTTACACTTCTTGATACGTATGACAAGTTTTTCTATATTTCCATTTCCATGACTTTCAATAGGTTGCGAAGGTACCTCCTGAAAAAAAGTCACTAATGCTCCAAACCAGTTCACATCAATACCTCTAAAAAATCTCCCGAATTCAGCAAAGTTATTTGACTTAACTAGTGACTGTGCATTTTAAAGTATTCTGTCTGGTATTTTATCATTGGAAACAGACAAGTCCTCATCTATGAACATGAAAGACTGGACCAGGAGAAAAAGAGGTCTGTACGTACACACAGGTATACACTCAACCCTGACCACTGCAGACCTTTGGAGGAGACCTACAAGTATGGGAGGTGGTGGAGCTACAGCAGCAGGGCTGAGAACAGCTGAAGGAAAAGCAGGCTTCTGGGCTGCCCCTGCTAGGAAAGGGAACGGTCTTATCCATCCATGTTATAAATCAAAGACGTTAGGATTCCCAAGTGAGCCAGCAGATGCCAGAGAGCACAAGCCAAAATGTCTACAAGCTGAGGTTTAATGCTGAGATAAAGTGAAGGAGTTTTGAACTTTTTGTGTTTTGCTAAAATCCTTCCTTCTTAATACTGCTCTTGGCTTTCTTTGGGCTACTCCTTAGGTTGAACATAACAGTGTATAATGAAAAGATGTGGGAAATCAGTGGGTCTTCATAGCTTCATGCAGCTGTGAACAGTCATCAACATGTAGGTCCCAATTTGAACTTTACCAGGAATTTTACCAGGGCTACTGCCTGTCCCTAGTAAAGCCGGAGGTTATTTGCCAGGAAACTTTGTATTGTGATTCACTGCTAACTAATACAGCTCTGTGTGTCTGAAGCAGTTGTACGCATGCAGAAGATAGGTGCAGATACGTGCCTGAAGTTTCAAAGTTCAGAGACATGGAAAATTGGGGTAGATCTTCTCAGGCCAATATAGTTTTACTACATTAAAGCAGGGTGAAAAAGGAAATAGAAGTATTTATCTGAAAGGAACAAATAAGAGACTAAAAGAGGACAGAGAGTAAAGAGCAGGAAATGTGATGGGAAGCAGGAAAATAAAAGCAGTGACAAAATGAAAAAAAAAAAAACATAAGGCAACATGGAGCAAATAAAACACTGAGAAAAGAAGAAATACAATCAAATAAATGTAGTGTGATAAGAAGGGAGAGGAAGTTACAAAGAAAATAGTCATGGAACAGCCTCATGAAACAACAACAAAGCAGTACCAAGACATAAATGGGAAAAAGAAATAGGAAACACAAGCGCAATGGAAGCTTAGGAAGTAGGTGGTTTTATTCATTTTAGAGAGATTTCAGTGTAGCCAGTATGCTAAACTATAACAATGCAAAACAGTATCACATACACTGTATTTTTGTATGTATTTTAACTGAAATATATTTAGATTTGATTTTGGGGGCCTCACCTAAATTATGTTACTTATGAAGCTCAAAAGCAGTGCCACTCCAGGAACTTCCTCAACTCTTCAACAGTCCAGCACCAGATTAAATTTTTTAACTTTTGCTGACTTTATTTCAACAATGTTTCCATCAAAGCATCTTATCTAAATGTTTCTCAGACTAAAATTAGAGCCAACAGCTCTGTTCTAGTTTCCTATCACAAGCAAGTTACATTATCCCTTAAATTCTATTTCACTCTACTAAGCAAGAAATTGTGATGTACAACTATCTGCATTATAGTGAATATATTAAACACTGCTGATATTTTAGCGATGAACAGCCCCACATAGGAATTGACATTTATACTGTTTTGCAGATTTTTTTACCCTATGGGGTTTTGTAGATCGAGTGATACATATACGTTCATGCTCTAGAAAATTTAAGGTGATCTAATTTAATCCTCTCTTAACATCATCAGATAACAGTATCTCTACCAAGATAATTTGGAAAATGAAGAAGGATAGTCTTGCGGTGAAGGACAGAGCAAGAGTTTATGAGATCCATTTCCACTTCTGTCTCATATGCCCTTGACTCAAATGTCATCCAGCTTCAGGTTTCCTTAATTTCTCTGTGGTAGCAGGAAGTTAATATTTGTAAGGACAGGAGACTTCTGAACAAAGATGCTAATGTGCTAATTTAACTCTACAGGTCTGGTTTATTTTTTGTTTTTACTCATAACTACCTGCAGGTGGGCAATCAAGTTTCAAATATGAACACAGAAAAATACTGAGAAGAAAGGCAGAGTTAAGACTGTGCAGCAATTATAACAAGCAAAAGAGTCCTACTATACATTTATCCTAAATGTTTGGTCTTCAAATACAAGTGGTACAAAGCACTCATTCTTTTAGCCTGTTTAAATTCTTTTGTTGGCAGAACACAATCTTCAATTCACAAGACACTCATCTGTGGATAAACTGGGTTCCATCTTGTTTGAATGAACACCGTTTGGCTGCAGTTAAATATTTCCTCTTGCTCATACAATGCCAATCACATATGGTAAATCAAAATTGAAAGTATAATGGGTTTTAAGCCCTAGAAAAACTATATGATGATGGCTTTGCCACAGTAAGTATTTACATTTAGCATTAAATGTACAGAACAAATGTATTTTCAAGGAAAAGACATCTCTGAACAGCTCTGTCATATACGCTACGTACATACACATATTTAATATAACTATACACACAGGGTATGGATATACACATACACATATGCACACGCTCCACAAGTTAACAGAAGTTACAGGCTACACTAGTATAAAATATAAAGTTACCAGTAATTTTCATACCAGAGACAATACATATATAGTGTTAAGAATAAACACAGTAACCGCTGTGAAAGCAAAATTATGCCAAAGGAATATAATGTCTTGGCCAATTATTGTAGTTTATAATAACTGCAGAACAGTAAGTTATTTGGTTGTTATTTAAAGAAATTTACTTTTTTTCCCTCAAAAAAAATAGGTGAACAGTGTTTTATCTACAAATTTAAGTAAGCTACAAATGGAAGAATGACCATGTTCGTTGGCAGTGACTATACAGTTATATATAACTATACAGTTATAGCATGAGTAGTCCTTGTATTCAAGTGAACAGACAGGGAACTCTTAAACAAATGAATTCTTCCCCGTCCTGAGTCTCATGTCAGTCCTAATTAGCTGGGATGCAGTGACAGGAGAACTCACAGAGCAAACTCTGGCTACAAAGTTGTGCTAAAGCTAAGATGACCTCCTAAAGCCAGGAATGCTGTGAGGAATAGCAGGTAAGCAGGTTTCTGCAGAGCTGGCATCAGCCACGGCTCACAAGCTCAGACACACCAAGGCTGATTGCATGGAGCCAGGCACGTGTACTGTACCTCCCTCCGCATCCCACAGACCTCCCTCACACCCCGCATCGGGTACGCTGCATGTTCACCATCCCAGCACGCGGAGGGTTAGTCCTGCTCACAGGATCTCATGCATCGCTATTCCTTTACTTTCATTCCATCTTCCTATTTTCTTTTCTATGCTGCTTTTTCTTACTATTTTTTCCCCAGTATAATTTTCCCATAGTATTAATGCACAAGCAATACTGCTTTTTGCTGAAAAGTCATTGCTGTTAAGTATTGAGAAAAATGCTGAAAATACTTGAGAGGTTTGGTATCCTTCCATCATTTCTGCACTAACTCAGAGCCTGGGAAGGAACACGATCAATCTTGTCAGCAGGTCAGCACATCTAACCGCCACTTATCTCATGCTTTTAAAGCTTATCAAATATTAATGTTGAACTTACTGAGGTTTTCTACCAATAATAAAAACAACAAAACAGGTCAGAGTTTATATTAGTAATTTTTGCATTCACCATTTCAAAATCTTTAACAAAACAAGTATGTTAGTGTTTGATTTACATGGAATCAAGAAACAAAACTATAGTGCAAATACTGACTATAGTAATGCTCTTGCATAATACTGTTAATTGCGCTAATTTAATAATTTCAAAGCCCATCCTCTGGGGGGGTTTGCATAACGGGGTTTATGGGCAGTTTTTGTCCATCTGTTCTTCCATTGCCCTTGTTGTAGTACTTTCTCCTTTACTTCATCCTCAATACGAACTTTCACTTCCCTGCTTTTCCCTTTATTTCTTTATTACTACTTTTTCTGGGTCTTCCTCTCAATGTAAAATGATCTCTTGTCAGCGTAGGGTCTATCTATATTATCAATTTCCTGCCACCTTATGCCAGATACCATCAAACGATGCACCCTCTCCATTTTCAAATGAAGAAGTCCCCTTCTCCAGTGTACACGTGTTAAATGTTTTTCACTTTGACTGGTGCAATGTGAGAAAGGTTCTCTTGTCTCTTTCAAGATAACAGCTAAATTCTGGGAAAGCTCTATGTATGTATCTTCTACAAAGCTAAAGTATTTACTTTTACTTATTTTCACTTTACATATAGACACAATGACACAATTTGACTTGGCTATTAAAGTGGAACTCAGAATTGGCATTTTCATTATAAACTGATCCTTTTAATAGTTTAGAATTAGGTTGGGTTTCTGTTGTTTTCAGTGCAAATAATTCTTTCTGAAAAAGTTCCTTGGAAAGTATCCTCTACTCCCTTTCCTTGACATGTGTATATGTACAAGCATGGTCAGCATCACCGAAAAAGCCCACTTCTATTGCTTCCAAATTTACGATGCACAAATATGTGTACAGATGAACAACTTTACACAACATGCATTGCTATGCTGAAAAGTATAAAACAATTCAAAATTGGAAATAGAAAGAAGGCTTCCCAAAAGTAATTCAATCTAGCTCCTCACAGGTTTTGAAACATACTTAATTATCAAAGCAAATCCTAATGGATGTTAATGTTACTGTGAATACAGTTATTAACTATGTTTCAGAGAGCTCTTTTTCTAGACAAATACAACAGTCCTTCCCAGTTCCAGAACTGGCTTGAGAAGAGAGGATAAAAAGTTGTAGGATACTTCTCATATGTTATATGATTTTGACTAATTTTTAGATTAATTTTCAAACAGAAGGACACTACTACCCTGGAAGCCCACCTAAGAAACCAGAGCTGACTCACATTTTCTTGGTATGCAAGAAAATAGAGTATTTCTCCTTGATTCTCCCTATTAAAAACAAAGGCGTATAGCCAGGTTTCTTCCCTGTTACAAAACATGGGTTCTGTGGAATGAGTTGACTGAACAGAGCAGGCTGACATCCAGTGCTACTTACCATGACTCAAGAAAGCTTCCTAGTGCAACTCCCAGTCCTGTCAGAAATGGGACTTTTATTAGCAACTCTGTTGAAGTCAACAGGTTTTTGTCTTTGGGAAGCTGTGAGAGTATCAGCTGGCAAATTGCCCTTTCCCTCCAAACTGCTAAGGAAATTCAGGTCATACGACTGGACGGGATCAACTGCAATAGCAAGCAACCTCTCAATATACAGCTAGTTCAGGAAGATCTACAGAACATCAGTTTCCCCACAAAATTACCCTTCCATACATTGGAGAACCCTATATCAAGCTGAAGGCCTGTAATACAGGATTAAAAAAGAATCAGACAAAATCAAGCATTACCAATTTCCCACCTCCTTACATGGGAACTTGTTAAATAAAACTTTAGAGGACAATAATCCGTAGGCCATACCCCACAATACAGAAAAGGGCTAAAAAATAAAAAAAATCGCACCCAGCAGTCCTTTACAATTTTCTGTTCTCTATGTCACCTTCCTTACTTGTTTCCGATACTGCCAGTATGGTGTTCATTCAGCTGAGCAGTGCATGATTTTCCAGCATCTCCCACTTTGGGCAAGGTGATTGCTCTGCACAAATAAAGACATGGCCTCCACATCTCACAGCTTCACTGCTGTGCTTGGTAACATGAAAAAGCTGCCTAACTTTAGAAAGATCACAAGGGCACGGAGTTTCCCAGCTTACGTGGAATCTTCTTGAAAAGCCAAACAAGTGGAAAGTTTTCCTATAAGCAACTCGAGCAACATCCTAGTCACAACATTTTTTCTATAGCTGAATTCTGGTCCTTAAAATGCCTCCTCTATGAAAGATCTGAATTCCCTCCCAGCACTAAAAACATGTTCAGTCTTTATGAATAAAGGGATGGACCTCTACTCAGAACAGCACTTCCCCTCTTCCCCTGGAAATCTGGCAGATGTAGCAGCAGATTGTCCTAAGAAATGGAGAAGAGAAAAAATGACAAACCTACATTACTCTGCAGTCTTTCTTCCTTCAAGAGGCACCACTACCTTCTAGATGATATTTAGCTGGACCTTGCTTTGTTTAAATAAAGTCTAAAAGAGAACGATAATAGGCATACTGCTTGACCCTAAGGCTCTGTCATGTTTTAAAGGAAAGGGGAGGGAGAAAGGAACTCTCCTCCCTTGTTTAAGCTAGTTAAGGCAAAGTCAGTGGAGACAGCAGAGACAAGAATAGTAGACACAGTACTGCGAGTCTTCTTTGGGTTGTAATTTTGGCAATTCCCCATCAAGTTCAGGCTGCCTATTTGGAAGGGTGACATGCATCTTGTAAAACCTTTCACTTGAAGGTCACTAAAAAGATGCAGTCCATTACAAAAGGAATCATGCAGTTTTGCTGCAGCAGCTGATTTACCTCTTCAAAAGCACCAGTGCCACATTAATTGAAGCCTCTTGTTCAGGGTATTATCCAGATTCAATAACAGTGGACAGAGAGAAATAGCTATACCCTGGGATCAGTCACTTTTCCAAAACTGAGGCAGAGCAACTGACCTAGAACCTAGAAAAACAACAGATTTACTACAAGGTAGAGGAGCTCCTCTTTGTTCCTAAGGTCTATGTAAATTAGAAAAGCCATAGTGCAATCATACAGTCTGTTATTGTAAGTACAAAGCTAATCAAGGGCTTTGGAGTTAACAATAGCATTAGGGCACACAATCAAATAGTGAAATGGAATGAAAGATAGAAAATGCAGATTATTAGAAAGCTAACAGGAACTGTCAAACTTCAGAACACAAAAGCCATAGCAAGGAGTTAGGAAAATTGCAACAGAAACCTTGCTGAGAGGTTTTAAAGTTAAAAGCATTTAGTTTTGCACTTAGTGTGCCAGCATCCACTGTTTGCCATAGTATCCATACTTTTTGTTTTAATGTTAGAGAATGAAAGATGGTTGGAAATTTTAGACCACTTTCTGAATATTTCTAGTTGATCTCACAAACATGTTTGTATTTAAGATTTAGATCCTACTGAAGCATGATAGTTTCTTACGTTGTACTCACTTTGTTATGAGTCTGTACAACTGAAAGAAATAACAGGTCAAGTAAAATATGCAATAATACTTAAAACAGATGTTGATGTAAATTCCAGTGGAAAGAAAATATTTGTTTCGATGTATGCACTTTCTTAGAGCTTATTTTTCTTATATTGTGCAACTACTGTATTTAAAAGCAGAGACTATTAAGAATGAATTTGTTTAAAAACCAGTAAGAAGTGCTTCTGTGAAAGCCTGTCAAAGAACTGAATGTCCTGACTTTTAAAAATTTGTGCTGCTTCATAGGACACAAAAAATCACCAACTATATGGGGGAGAGAAGGGGAGACTGTCCGACCATTTATCTCACTCTCAATATAAATTTCACTGTATCGATGCAGTCCAAATTATATAAACTGTTGAGCCAATTCCATACTATTTCAACAGGAAAGGAACACTCTTCAACCTTTGAAATATTATATATCAAAACATTAATTTGGCTTGGTGCTTCAAAAACAAAGTCAGAGAGTTGGGAAAAATTGTTAGCTGCTTTTAAAGCTTTTAATTTCAGCTCTTATGTTTATTTTCTTACTGATACAATGTGATGAAGAAGCTATTGTACCCAGGAGAAATGCATCCTGTAGTCACAGGGCTGAAACAAACTGCTATTTTATAAGGTTAGAGATCAGGAGTATGATTTCTATTCCAGGTTAACAAACTTACATGATTTTCTGTTGGAAATTTTCAGTGGCTGAATCTGCACTTCTGGTCTTCTTAGTGCAAATCTCCTATAAAATGGGAGGTGGCAGGGGAAAGACACAAACTCCTCAGTTTTCACTGCAAGTTTGGGATTAATAAACACTTAACATCTTGAGACTATTGCAAAATATCCAGAAGATTTTATAAGAAATTAACTTAAAACAATGCAATCTATTCACAATCTAAAAAATTAAATCCTCAGCCTCAAGTTTTTGTAAGCTTTCCAAAACTTGCTGCAGTCCTTATTCCTGCATAGTACATCAGTGTGAATACAGATACCGATGTGCTATTTTCCATATGTTTTTTCTTTCAATCTGGATCAGTGTTATCCTATCAGTTTTTGTCATTATTAATTCTAGCCAGACAAATAAGGAAATCCAAAGTATTTCAACAACAGGTTTCCAAGGTCAGTTGTCTTGCTGCAAATGCAGTTTTATCATACCCATGTAATCTATGAGCATTACATATGACAACTATGCTAACTTAACTCTGCAAATAAGTGTCTTCTCTTACTACAAAAAATAATGAAACTATGATTCTCAGTAGCTCACCTCTCCTGGAAATGCTTTGAAGGGATCAAGCCTGCTCTGGGATTGGCATCACCTTCGTGTTTGGCCTGCCACCAGGTTGCATCATCCTGGCTCATGATCTGAAGGATATCTCCTTTTCTGAAGGCAAGTCCAGCTTCTTTACAAGGAATTGCTTTATCCTCATTAGGATCATAGTCAAATAGGGCTCTGATAAACATCTGAAACAAACCGTGTTTTATCTTTAGAATCAAAATATTAAATGTAATCCAAAGCTATCTCCCTTTTTTGCTTTTACTGTTCAAAACCATTGAACTAAATAATGTAAAGCAATAAACATTTACTGCTGTAAAACATCCTTACGGACGCCTAACATTAGAAGTTCATATGGGAATGTTAAATTCATTGCTTCTGCAACTGCAGTCCCAATGTAGTAAAAGCTCTATGATCCAAGGCAAATAGGACTTTGCAGGTGAATAGTGTGCCCATATAGGAAACCAAAGAGAAGATACTTTTGAACCAAGGTGCTATCAAGTGTCTTCTACCCAGTGTACGATGGAAGAAAAGGAGTACTTGGAAGCAAGCCAGGTCCTCACAGAAGACTGAAGATTACCTATGTCAACTTCATGCCTGTAGAGTTAGGGCTTAAGAACCATGTTACACCCACTTGTAAATCCAGCACGTGAGTATTGAAGTGTACAGTGCGCTATACATTGTCACGTTAGAAAAACTGAGTCCGGAGGCATAAATCACATTCTTGGTTCTGTCATCCAAGCAAACAATATATATCCTCAGTATTACAGTTACTGCAATAGCTTCTGAAATAGTCTTGCCTACCTTGCCTTCCTTCACTGGCATTTCTTCCTTCACACTAGGTATAATTTTAAAGGTAATTGCTCCTTGAGACTGAGCCTGGTGAACATTTGAAAAGAAAATGCACTGAGAATTAAGCTGTACATTTCAAATAAATTTTAAAAGGAAAATAAATTCAAATTAATTTTAAAATATTCAAATATAATGAATCTATCCTCTCCTAAGCATGATCCATGGAGTTTGACAGCTTCACCATGCCAAACTTTGCACTGCAAAGATTAAAATACCCACTTGAAACGCTCGGTTTTATTTGCTTCACTGGTGGGCAGAGATGGACTGTTAAAAACTAGGACCTGCATGTTTCAGAGGTCCCACTTCTACACTGAAAGCAGGAGCAAATGCTACAGCTAAAATGTATGCATATTAGAAGCAATTGCTGGACTCCTGGCACAGTTTGGACATCCCTGGAAAAATCCAACATTTCATTTAAAAACAAAAAAACTGATAGAAAAATTCAAACAGGCTTGTGCCATATTTATCATATAAAACTATTGGGGGGGATTTATTCTTTTGGCAACTTTAAGAAACTAGAAAAGAAAAACATTTTTGAATAGACTACGTGTACTAAACGGGAAAAAAAGCCCTCCACTATAAATCTTAAAACAAGTTAGCCATCATCAACCACCTCATCCATTCATCTTTCCCTGTATCCCACTTAAAGCGTGTCTGGCTGCATTTTACTTATTAACCACAATATATTCCCACTGCCTCAGTGACATTTTGCTATTGAAGGAAGTGCTAATCAGCTGGAGCCTCTGCTACTATTGCATGCAGCCGACAAGTTTCATAAAACTAGCAGAGTGCAACAGACAGCCAACAATTTAAGCAAAATGGAAACAGGCCTGTCCACTACCAAGCGAGACATACTTCTGCCGGCATGTCTGCAATCCAAGAGCTCACTGTTTGACAAGCAGCAGCCAAGTTCTTATTTCACCAGCCACAGGACTGGAATCAATAATTCTGTTACTTTTGAAACAAGCTCTAACTAGCTTTTGATGTTTATATTGTACCTCGAGGAGGTAAATGGGGAAATTGTTCACACCTTTTCTTGTGCTATTGTGTTTCTAGAGATTTTTAAATATTAATTTTTGCAGGAAAATATGTTTCTGTAGGGAACACAAAACCAGAAAGCAAGTATGAGTATCAGTGGGCTAAGACTTGAAATGAATCATCTCGGTTATTGAACCAAAACTGTGAGACAGCCGCTCAATTCAGCAGGACAGCAAAGTATTTATGTATATAGAAATGACTACACCATGCATATAAAGAGCTGTCATGACCCTTATGGGTTTCTTTGCTGTAAAAATACTAAATATTTCTGAAAAAGTCTAAATTACTTAATTTGCAATAGTGCTCCATAAGTGAATAATTAGGCTGGCTTTAGAGATTGTGTAGTTCAGAGGAGTGCAAACATAATCATATATAGGGCTGTACATTGCAAATCAATATAAAATATAATCTTAGTATACCAGTTAGTTTATTCTATCAAGTACATGTAGTATGAATTAATTTTCACATGGAGTTAACATTAATGAAAATTAATGAATACATTTAAAATAGTATGAATTCAACAGATCATGGTGTGCCTTAAAATTTGTAGATTATACACTGAGGTCTGCAACGTTCTGCAACATATTTATAGCCATATTACTCTCATTAACTCTTTACAAGCAATCTGTAATTGCATATATATGTAATGTGTGGAAAATAATTCTTTAAGAGAAAGGAAATAGACATTTGCAAATGATGACACTGGAAGAAAAGGCATTATTGTAGAATATACTTTTTCCTAATACATCAGAAATCGTAAGTCTAATTACTGTTTCTTAACTCCCCTAAATTAATTTAAAAATATTTGGTATTTACCAAAATGTGTATTATTTCTTCAGGTTTTTTATCGTCTACAGGAATCCCATTGACCTCCCTCAGTTCATCACCAACGTGAATAAGACCTACAGAAGGCAAAGAGGAGTTGTTAAATGGTAGCTATGTATTATACAAAAACCACCATTAACGTTCAGCTTTTTTCTCCCTTGTTAATCCACTTTAAGCTCTAATTTAAAAGCAGGAATATATGGTGAACACAACAGCTACTGCACTGACAGATAAGTTTGAGATGGTTGGTTTACTCACCTCCCTTCCTTCCTCCTGAAAATTAGTACCATTTCTCTATGACTTTTCCAGACTTTTATGCAGATGTTTGAAAAATGTCTGTGCCAATTCTTTTTCTACTTATACTACTTTCTTATTGCTACACAGCTGCAAGTACTGCAAAGATCACTTAGGCTGTGAGTGCTAATTTGTGGCACAAATGCTTCCTAATGTAACAACATATATCTAGATTTACTCCATTACCCCATGTAAGTGTGAAACACAGCTGCCCTAGATTCTCTTCAATGAAAAGAGGCCCTTTAGAATATAACTCAGGACCTCTTGCTTGAGTTCTTTCAGACTTTGAGCATCCCAAACTAAACAATGGCAGTCAAGGATGTGCTGGTATTTTGAGAATTGCCAGCTGAAACTCCAAATGGATGTACTCAGCCATCCTGAGTTCCTCCATCAGGAGGATCTTGGCATATCCTATCATTTCTAAGTGGATGTCTTCAACTGGAAACAATGATAAATCGTTAAAAAACCCTGTATCTGCTAACTCAAAGATACCTGGCTGCAAGTGAATTGGGGAAAAAAATCAGCATGAATACCTTCACCAGTATTGAAATATCACTTTGGAAAGCTGTCCAAACTCCAAATACTTTTGTTTGTCATAGTGATGTATTTTGTGTGTACAAAATGCTCCCAATTTTATCTCATCTTTTTCTGAGTTACAGAACTTGAATGGCTAGTGGAAGACAGCAACACCTTACCACTTCTATCTGCAGCTCCTCCACGCATTATCCTGGCCACCACAATTGCACCAGTATGTTCATCCCTTTTAATAGTAGCCCCCTTACCAAAAAAAAAAAAAAAAAAATTATTTGGTTAATCTTACCATAATTTTAATTCACTATACTAAAAAGCATTTACTATGTAAAAATGCAAAAAAGTTGACATCGGATCAATGTGTGAATAAGCCAGAAATGATACTTGCTCATGAAAAGAATATACAAAATATGTTACTCCATTACCATCCTATTAAGACGTGACTTCTTTTCCATTCAGAACTGACTTGTGCAGTTTGGACAAATGATACATGAAGTTTACTTTTCGACTTAATGTTAACTGCAGCATACCTTACTTGAGTCTGTTGCTAAAACTGTACTAAACTATTACTAAGAATTGACAAATTGTTTTTCCTGCATTAAAACAGGCCACGTTACATACTATGGGTACAAAAAGTTTACCCGTGCTCATAATAGTTGCACTTTATGTTCAGAACTGCCTGTGTACCCACTAATCATAGTTTTGCTTTACAGTGTTATCAATAAACAAACACAAATTTGAGAAAGGCCCCTGCACGTCAGGGCTCACCTGGAATACCCGTGGGACAGAGCTGCAGAGGAGGGGAACATTTCCTGAGTTAGTCATGACTGTTTTCATACATTACACAAACACAGTGCAAGGCATTTAGGTAAAATGACATCATGTAGTTAAATTTCCAGCGAACAGCCGTCTAGATGAGAAAAATGCCTTTGTAACTAGAACTGCAAGGGTGCGCTGAGAAGAGGCACAAGGTGATGGGGAAGCAGCAGGCAGCAGCAGTGACAAGTGAGAAGGGAAGCGGAGGCACGGAGCTGCTGCCTAAGCTACGGTGCCCGGCCTTTCAGGCAGACGGGAAGGAGTGAGGGGGGAAATGCTGGCCCTGCTCTGGAAGGCAGAATCCACAGAAGGACAGGGGGATTTTAGCTAGATAAGTTGTACTGTCTAATCACCTCCAAAAAGCTTATTTGATCCAGTATTTTTTAAAAACAACACAAAAAAAAAAATCTCGCCAACAGCTTTTTATCTGCACACGATTACTTTGCTGTGTCAATGTAGTTAGTTACCTGTGATAGCTCTAACTTTGTTAACCAACAGAGATGTTTAGGACTCTGGCAGGTAAGTCAATTTTGTGAAAACTTCCATATTTTTGATTAGTGAATGAACAGTATTACTTCACCTCTGACTGCAAGACAGTGGTTAGAATTTCCTTCCATCAGAGAAGTGTTGTGCTTTAAGTAAGGTACAGAAGTACTTTATAAAGTTCCTTGAATAATTAAATAGCTTTTACCACTAGCTTTTTATATTTGTTTAGATTAAACATGAACATCATGTTTATCTCTACTTCAATTTTTAAGTGTTTCATGGATGTGAAGCTGAAATATGTACAAGTAAATAATGGGCGTGACATTTTACTACAGTTAACAATTTTACTGACTGTAAATAAACTTGTTTCCCTTTCCCTCTGCCTCTAAGATGGAAATACAGCACAAGACAAAAATGGGAGATGAATTTATATTTTACTATATGCAAGTGGCATTTATTGCGAATAAAGAAAAATTAAAACAGTCACCACACAATATTCTCTTTGGCTGAAACTTTAACAGTAGCAAGCACTCCACAGCAAAAGTGATGTGCTGTGTTTGTGCATTTTATTTTACATCTTAAATTTATTAGTATTACATTCTATCCCTAAGCAAAGTAATTCTGCAATTTGCCAGCCTTATTCTTACGTGTTGTTTATCATGTAATTATATTAGTAAGCACTTGTTTGTATTACAGTTTCAAATGAGTCTGAGAGTTTCAGAAAGATAAAGATTTAGCTGCAGCTAATCTCACTTTAAAAAGCCATGATTAGACTTCTGTGCAAAAAAAAATGCAGACCATTAGGAATATTAAACAAAGCTTTAACCCCGCTAGCCTATATCTCAATATTGAGTTCTGACTTTGCAGCAACAGCGATTAATTTGAAGTTTATTATTAATACCTGGAAAGTTACATCTGTTTAAAAGTACAAAGCATCTTTTTGATGGATATATTCGGAAAAAAGAAAAAAAGCAGCATTAGGATGTTAGAGCCAAATAGATATACAGGACATTTCCTCTATATTGTCCACATAAAACAGACGCTCTCCTAATTAATCAGGGAAACAGCCTTGAAGGGAAAGGCTTTATGCCTTTTACCTAGAAGTCAACATTATTAAATGCCACTGAATGCAAAAGGCAAGCAATGACTGACAGCCTTCCACTGCGATCACCCAGCGACCCCAGGCCCCAACGCTGATGTCTGAGAACAGGTATGTCACCTTGTTTTTAGACAGACCCTAGAAAGAACTTGTGTGCGATTGAAGACCACAGCATTGACCCAGCCAGCATCTGGAAGTAACAATAAGGCTCTTGTCCGAGGGGAATGGTCACTTCATGCTTTATACGATTATCACGACCAATGTGCTGGCACAAAACGAATTCCTAGTGCAGATTAGCCGATTTGAAAGATGCCCCCATAAAGATAACAGGTAATTTGGAATTACCTGGAATTATCAGCAGAAAATCAAGTTTGAATTTACAGGGAAATTATTTAACCCAAGTTAGCTCACTGTCAGTTACTCCTTTATGGCAAACTCAAAGTGAATGGGCAGACCCATGACAAGCACCATTTGAGTTTGTGTTTTTGCTGCACCTATAGTACACAAAGAAAAGAGGGGGTTCCTTAAATTCCCCTTCCCTCCCAATTTAGAATACTTAAAAAGAAATCATCAAACACAAGTGGATTTCTTTTTGAAAACCCAAAGAGTTGACTTTTCTGAAAAAGCAGCTTCTCTTGTACTGCTGCCAGCCCTGCTTAAACTATGAGGTATATATAATCTGGCAAGAATTTCTCCTTATGAGATGTTCAGCTCCAGTACTTTCAGTTACATGTGCAGTGCAGCTCCTCATTTAGAGCTTTAAAAATGGAAGAAGGTTAGACTGGACCTTGAGAGCTGGAAAATATTTTCAGTGTTGCTAGCCAAAAGTGTAAGTTACCCTAAATGAGACATATACAGATGTAATAGCATAGCTCAGTTTAAAATACTTTTAAAGGGAAAAATAAGGAGTTTGGGAGCCATATGGTGATCAGACTGAGAAAATGTTTAAAGGTATACCATGCAAAAGCACTAAAAATAATACAAGCTCCTTCAGCAAGGCTCTTTCACTGTTTTTTGGGTTCGGTTTTTTTTTTCAGTTTTAATGTAGTAACACTGATTGGTGAGCATCACTCAGGGTTTCACAGATGTCAGCTTTATTAGTTCATCCATTTATCTGCTGGTTCCAGAATATAAACATTATAAGCCTTCATTTTTAAAAAAAGAAAGACTAGCCTGTGAAATAAATTACTAGTAAGAGAGTCTGAAAGATCAGTAATATTTTTGCATACCTTTCTGTTAAACAAAAGCACATGTAGATGTTGAATGCAAATAAGTACTTCAATAAGCCTTGTTTTAATTCATTCTCTACTGAAAATGCAAATACAAATACCAGTTACCTATCTTATAGTGAAGAGTTATTTAAAAGTTGATGCCCACATACATGGAGACTATGCAGACTAAAGCTGTCCCTACACCCAAATTAATCCCACCTATAAAATAGTTGGGTTCATTCACTAGTAAAAAACAAGCTACCGGGACTCTGACTGAGAGGCAAGCAAGAGCTGTAGAATCTGCATGGGCAGAACATGTAAACAACTCTTTTAAATCACCACAATCCATTTCACCTAAGTTCAGCTATGGAAATCAGGTATATAGTTCAAGCCAGGTGTCGAGGCTCCTCCTATAGTTAATGAAAAGAAATAGGCAGCTCCAGAGAATGAATCATGGTTTCATTAAGGCAGGCATCTTAAATAGATGGCATGGTTCATTCTCTGGAGTTGCCTATTTTTCTCTTGACTATAGACACAGCATAGAGATTAGTTTTCAAACAGCTAAATTTATGTGAAATGAATATGTGTGACGAAGAAGCAACCGTCTTAATGTGGAGAAGCATCCTATTCAGAATAACTGCATGACAGCTGTAACTCATTTGGGAGCTGGAAGTAGCAAGAGGTTAGGAACTGAGCTCCTGGTAGCATGGTTGCACATCTCAGATATCAGGAACGCTAACCAGGAACATGGCAGTGGCTGAAAAAGTCCTGTAGAGGTAGGCATAAGTAAAAACCCTCGAAGCTATCTGATAAAATCCTAATTATAGCCAGGTGAATTTTGGACTATCTCTGAAAAGAGATATTTCTACTTCTCTTTATGTAAGGTTCAGAGATGTTCTAAATTACTTTGTTCAGACAAAACCTCCTAACACAATTTCACCTCGCTTGAGTGAGACACTGCTAGAATGGCATTTGCTAATAGAGCATTTAGGAAAAAAAAACCAAACACCTGTGGAAGGATTAACAAAAAGCTTAAATCATCTCTTCCAAAAAACTGGAGGAAAGTTCAGCACTGACTTCTGAACTGATGAAATCTGGCAAACAGAAGGCCCTCCCACAAACCATGTGTTTCCCTCTCTTTTGAGATGATTACTCCTGGGAACTCAGGCTCCACTAATATGTGATTAACACTGGCTCAGAACACTGGTGAGGTGCTTAACTCAGAGAAAAGCACGAACAAGCACAAGAAGAAATGCGGTGCAGTTTTAGATAAAAATGGTCACTAGATGTAGAATAGAATCATAGAATCATTTAGGTTGGAAAAGACCTTTAAGATCATTGAGTCCAACGATAAGATCATTGACTCCAACCGTATATTCCAAAGAAGTTGAGCGTGCCTAATTTTCTTCACAGAGAGTGCTGCTGAAAGTCATCCAAAGGAGATATCCAATTCAAGAACTTCCAGGGTGTGCAGCTGATGTAAAGCTTACTATTTTGCAGAAAAACCGTCTCTACTGTCTGCATACAAATAGAGAATGAGAATGTATCTGAGGTGAAAGAAAAGTTCAGAGAGCTCAGTACCTTCAAGTCAAGAAACCAGACAATCTCCATCCCAGAAAAAATATTGTATGGTACCTCCAATCTCAAGTTCAGTAGCAAGAATCCTGATATCACTATGCAAGTGGAAATCAGACTTTGTGACTGGACAATAGTGAATAGATAAACTGAATAAGTAGAGACGACTCTTTGATGTGTTCTCAGTTAAGAATATCTAAGACTTTAGAACAAGCTCTGAAGGAAAAGCCATTAAAAAGACATGGAAATAAATAGAAAATGAAATTTTAAATAGTTTAGTAAACAATTCATGGCATATCCTTTCTTTACTAAAACAACTTCAGGAAGCATAGATGCAGTAGATCTACTATACCTAGCATAAACCTGTGTTTATTCTGCCATACCATATTCTGGTCAGACCTTATCTGAATTACTATTCATGTGTCTTCTCACCGCTACCTAAGAAAAAAAAAATTACTCTGGGGAAGGGAAAGACACAAACAACAGGTTCGTTAAGTATTGCAGCGGCAGTGTCATAAGAATAATTGACTATCAATCTGCCACAAAGAATGTTTGACATTAATGTTAATAATGTTAAAATGGATTGACGGTGGGTCATGGAAGAGGAGGAGGACACTATACACTATTCTTTGAAGTCTTCCTGGAGGACAAGTAACATGCAAAACAGAACTCACCATAAGCTCTTCTCCAACAAAAATAAAACATAAAGAAATGCTGGGGATTTGGAGAGACCACAAATAGTCCTTTCCCCTACAGATAACCTACAATCTTTGAAATGTTGGTTGAAGGGCAGCTTTTGGAAGTCATTTATGCCAATCTCCTGCTCAGAGCAGGACTACTGTCAGTGTCAGATCAGGTCAGCCATTGCCTTATGGAATAGGTTGGAGATTCCACATCTCTGGTTAGTCTGCTCCAGTGCTGTACTTCCCACTGAATGAAATAATTTTCTTAATTCTCAGCCTAAACCTCCCAGGGCTGCAAGTTGTGGCCATTGCCCTATGTTTTAGCATCTTTCACTGCTGAGTGGAGTTTGACTCTACTATCCTTGTGAGCTCCCCAGTCTCAAGTAGTTGTAGGCAGCAATTAGCTCCCACCCTTTGCCTCTTCCTAGTAACAGGTCTATCACAGATTCCATTATAAGGCTATTTTTGCCTTGGTGATTACACTAAACAGTCTTGGCAAACTGAAGACTGAGTTCTCTCACTTTTTTTTATATTTTCCATGGCTGTGTTCTGTCTAGTAAAAGAAGTTCTAATAAAAAAACTTATTTGTTACCTCCTTAGCACAACAGTTGTACTAAGCTGGATGTACCTTTTAAGAGATTGTACTGGTTTTGGCTGGGATAGAGTTAATTTTCTTCATAGTAGCTTGTATGGTGCTATGTTTTGGATTTGTGATGAAAACAGTGTTGATAATATAGGGATGTTTTTGTTATTGCTGAGCAGTGCTTACACAGAGTCAAGGTCTTTTCTGCTTCTCACACTGCCTTGCCAGCGAGTAGGCTGGGGGTGCACAAGAAGCTGGGAGGGGACACGGCTGGGACAACTGACCCCAACTGACCAAAGGGATATCCCATACCATATGCCATCATGCTCAGCATATAAAGCTGGGGGAAGAAGAAGAAGAGGGGGGACATTTGGAGTGACGGCGTGTTGTCCTCCCAGGTCACCATGATGAAGCATGATGTGGCCTTGCTTTCCTGGAGATGGCTGAACACCTGCCTGCTGATGGGAAGTAGTGAATGAACTCCTCATGTTGCTTTGCTTCCCTGCGGCTTTTGCTTTATCTATTAAACTGTCTTTATCTCAACCCACGAGTTTTCTCACTTCTATCCTGATTCTCTCCCACATCCCACTGGGGAAAGTGAGCAAGCGGCTGGGTGCGGCTGAGCTGTCTATTGAGGTTAAACCACAACAGACACACAGGTACCTGGAAGAGTTTAGTACTCCACTGGAGTGAATGGGCAAGAGTGGAATCTGAGGAACAGCCCAATGATAACCTTTGGCTTAGGCAAATCTATTTGTCCCTTTAAGAGGGACAAATCTCAAAAAGCCAATGTACAGTGTATAGATCTCATAAGTTTTTAGAAAATCTCTCAGTTTTGTTTTCAAAGTTGCTATTTATCCAGTTCACTTTGAGATACTATTAACTTATAGTATTTAACTCACAAAAGTCTTAGTAGCAAGTCATGTTTGAAACATGAAACAACGTAAATTAAGTTTTTGAGATTTTTTCTTACATAAATTCAAGAGAAACAACAAGGGTGTTTCCATTAACACTAAAAATAAGCTGCTCAATTAGAACTCATCTCATGTTCAAATTTCTTCACACCTTTCAGAATTAATACTCTTTCTGATACTAAATCCTAAAGCAAATTTGTTTTCTTCCTCAAAGAATTTCTTTGATTAAAAAAAGGAAAGCTTAAAGCTGTAATTTAAGTATTTTGGGGAAAAAAAAACTTTAATATGTTAAAACAAAGTAAAAACTTTCCATATGGTCAAACTTTTAATTACGCCCATGGGCACCTACAGGCAGTCAATACCAAAACTTGTTTATTGATGCCAGAAATCCATCAAGAATAAGAGTGATAGTAAGATATCTACTGTGGGACAAGCTACCCCTCTATGTCTAACAGAGGCATCGCTCTCCCTCTGTCATGTCAAGTACAGAATCACAGCTTTCTCAAAGTAACTTTGCAGACGTTTCTTCAGGATTGCTATCCATTAAAACAAATATCCAGTACAACATAAAACAAAGCTCTCACTGGTTTGCAGGAGAAATGAATATATTTAAATTTTATACAAGATGACTCCCACTCTACAGCAAATAAAAATAACCAAATCAGTAAAGTATTTCAATATTCTTGTAATACAACCTAGGTTTAGTCCTTTCATTTTTCCAGATATCCCCATGAAGATATTAACTTTCTAGTATTCATAATCCAAAGTACAACAACAGACATCTTAAATTTGCCCAGATTTCAATTCAAGTATTTTAAAATATGTTTTTATGCTTTCTTTTCAGTGTATCGAAAGGTCACATTTTTTTACATGAATGCTAACAGGCACAGTTCACAACAAAGGTCAAGATTTCTTTGGGGATTCATTCTCCCCCTCTCATTTTAAAACAAGTTCATGATTTGAATTCAAGATAAAAGATGAATATATTATTGATCTAAATGCTCAGACTGGCCCATATATATAATGCTCAAACACCATGAATGAACAAATTCTTATTATTCATTTCATGTGCTTTACTAAAATGACTGCGAATGGAAGTCACAAGTGTATTATTGAATGTTATGAATAAACATGCGTAATGTCCGTCTATCCACATTTCAAGTTAATGTCACCCATTCATATTCATAGTCTGAACACTCCCCACCCTGTGCACAAACATAAAAAACTAAAATAAAAGACAGGGTTACTTACCAATGGTTCCCTGTTTTTGACGAGCCTGATTATTTTAACTGAATCTTCTTCCTCATCAATATCATCAGGCATGGGGGGCAAGACAGGATCGTAGTTCTTCTGAGCAACAGTATCATGTACAGAGAGCAAAGCCTGGAAACATTAATAGTCAGTATATTATTTGGCATCTGAGAAGTTTATGAAAGACAAAGCAGTGGATATTATTTATAACCTAACTCTACTAGCATGATGGATGTAGATTGAATATAATTCTTGTATACAATTTTAACATGTCAAACTGATGAAAGAACTCCCTAAATTACACGTTTTCATATACACAATGTATGCATCTAGTAAATTGTGGATACAGAACAGTGTCTTCATACACATGAAAATATTGAGTGCTTTGCACATTAGCTTGAAATTACAAGAATTACGATCAGGAGAAAACCCAAGTCTCCTGAAGTAAGAACATCATTCTACTTGTCCTAGATATAAAGTTTCGTTGACACAGTAAGCAGTCCTATGAAACAAATAAGCAAAATAACCATCTTCTAGTACTTCTGTTCAAGCATGAGATGCATGACATCAAGCTGTTGCCCAATCATTCCTTTCAGAGTGGCTCTAGAAGCTTACCTGGTTACTGGATGCCTTTCATACTAGCTCCCTTTCATATTATTGGAAAATAAGTGAGGAACATGTAAAGAATAAAGTTCAAAGGGTCAACCAAGAAGGAACAAAGAAACCCAAGAATATACTGGTGAAACCGGATCTTCTAGCATGTGGTATTTAACTATGGAGAAAATTAAGCCTTAAAAGGAAGAATGACCCTGGATTCAAGACCTGAAAAGCATGGTTTTGGGGACTTCAACCACCAGCGACCACCAGAGGACCACCATGTGAAAAACTGAGCATGCGTTATGCTGAATGATCATTATGTAAGATACTAATTAACATAGTCCCACCTAGTAGAGCGAAAGCCTATGCATATGGAAAGATAAACTGTATAAATGAACCTAGATCTGTGTAAACTGGTATGCACATTAGGCAGAAGGATCCCCCGTGCATCCACCGCTGCAATAAAGAGAATGCCTGCTTCTTAATGCTACATTGGTCTTAAGAGGTTTATTCCTGATTTTGGTGACGATATGAGCTCCAAATTATCTTAGGAATTTTTAATTTGTTGTGGAGTTCATGATTGAGATTGAGGAACATATTGCTGAAATGATTTGGTTCAGGCAGGTGCTTATCAACCACCTGTTGCATGTCCTGCCTCCTTTCTTTCTCTGTTGCTTCTGCAGTTCATGCATAGCTTGAACAATAGATTTTTCAAAGAAAAGTCTAACAAAGCCTGACAAGAGGTTCAATCTTAAAAATTAAATAATTTATGAACTTGCAGAAATTAAAAAATCTTGAAAGTCAAAGGAAGTTAGAAAGCTCATTCACCTAAGGCTCTAAAAAATCTCAGCTATCATCTAAAATTCACAGCTTATTCTAGATACAGAACTCTCAAAGTTCTTTTCTATTTTGAGAAGTCTTCATTATTTGTAATACCTTTTAAACTGGTGAAAAACTGTTAAGCAATGCTTTCAGTTTTGTAGTGAAAACTATGCATTATAACAGGAATAACAGCAACAGCCATACATATAATTCTATCTACTACTTTCAGTTGCTCCTGTTTTCAAGTAGTTGCTCCTAAATACTTGAATATTTTACATTTTGACCTTATATTTTTTCCCAGAGAGTCAATATTGCAAAAGTTCTAGTCTGAATAGCAGAAGTAATTTGCAAATTGATAACCTTCTCAGCAATAAAAATAAAGCATTTTGGAAAATGTTGAGATGTTTAGGATAAACAGAACACATCAATGTTGCTGACATGGATGATATCAGAAGGTATCATATCAATGACTATAATAATGAATCTATTATAACAATTACAATAATGATTAAGAAGAAACTCCTTAATAAAGAACACAAAATGGCTACATTTCTCTGATGCCAGTTTACCTGCTACTTAATAAAAGGCAGATAATATTAGACTGAGTACAGAAGTGACCAGAAACTGTATGTTCTCAAGGATAATGCAAATGTTTTAAAAAAGCATAACACTTCCACTACGCTAGTCTAGGATTTTTTTCCTGAACGGAGGAGACTGGAACAACAAAAAACAATTTCCAGGCAATGCTACAAGCTATCATGTCAAAAGCAGAAGGCAAAGAGTGCATGGTAATCTTGAAATTCTGAAGTTCAAATTTGAAGTTAGGTCTTCAACAAAATAAACACAGAGGAAGATCATGCCTGCTTCATGAGAATTTGCTAGTGTCTTACTAATTTCTATGCATATTGTACAAATTGATAAAAACATTTCAACACACTCTAACTAATTATTTCTGGTTTTCTTTCCAAGACACAGTTATGAATTTGTACTACTTACCATCAGAAATTACCGGCTCCCTCCCACCAAAGATTAGTTTTACTTTAGGTCTGAGCTAAAAACCTCAGGCTAGCAATTACGGTTCCTCCTGGAAATGTGTATTATGAAGCATTACATATGTAAAAGCCATGCAATCACATGCAGTCCTCTAAAGATGTATGTGAAATATCAAAGATATACTAAAACAAAAGTAGTGTTTGCTTTTACTTCAGGCTACTTACAGTTAAGACTTCTAAAACTAGTCTTCTGCAATTACGTTTTTCCACATAAAGCTAGGGCACATTCATGGACTGGTTCAATTTAATGAGGTTCTATATTGCAGTTTAAAAACAATCAGGCAGATAGAGAAAACAGATGAAAATAATCTAAAGCACCACTTCCAGAGTAAAAGGTGGCAACTTAAAATATGTTCAAAAGAACCTGCCCTTGACAATGAAACTTGCAAAACAGATTCTGTCCACTACTACACTGAATTATGCCACCAGTGTTAATACTTCTCTGCTCTGACTGCCAGATCAGGCTCCTGGACACCGTGCGTGAAAGAACGATACAGCCCAAGTATTATAAACCAATGCCAATCAATGTCTGGTATTTATGATGCTTTTCTTCACTCACAACAACTGGAACTTATCAACCCCTTCCCTCCTCCTCCCAAAAAACATATTAAACCACAATGTAATACAGTTTGCAATATAAGATCTTTTACCCAAACTCTGGTATTATTTCATCTCAGTGCAAAGATGCATATTTTAGGTAAGAGTATGATGCCAGAAATGATGTGTCTTTTCTCAGTCAAGTTTCCAGAAGAGCTTCTGTCATCACAAAGTTGTTCATGCTGTACATTGAACATACTAAGATTTCTTTCCTGCTTGTCTGCCATCATTGCTTCTTCTTATGCACTCTCTGTCCACTGTAGTTGCTCTTGAAGTAGTCAGCAGCATAGACATTGGGCAATAATTAATCTCCAAGCAAAACTTACAAAGCTATTTTGATTTCACTTAATGTATTCAACTAGAGGTGATCAGAGCCTATCCTCGAGAGAACATCCGTATGTCCTGAACACACAAAAAATGACCATATTCACAGAGTAAGGGGACATTTCTTCAGCAGCTTCTTTGTACTGTGCATTTAATATAAAGTATGCTTAGTCCAAAAAACTGTCTATCAGACTAGACTTTTATAGAAAAGGTTGGGACTTCTTTAAAAACAAACAAATTACAAGTGCCAAGAAATAAAACTTGGATCATATGCAAATGTACAACATTTGCACAGAATAATTGTGCACTAAACGCACAAGGCAATATAAAGGTAGTAATGTTTTCTTTTTGTACATAAGAAGCGATCGATTTATTCATTGCAGTTTTATACTCCATGATACTAAAGTTTGCCTATCAGAAGAAATTACAAGAATTGCAAATGACATTTTAATTTTTTTTTATGTTTTGTTTTCAAATACACAACTCTTTGGAACTACACACGTATGACTCAAGATTAGGGTCATGTACATTTAAGCACCTCTGGAGAAAAAGATTTTATTTCAGCTGTAAGTTCTATGCTTATGATTCACTAATGTAAACACAGTCCATATTTAGAACTTGAAAGAAGGTATGATTGAAACTCCTGCACTACCTAAATATAAATATTGATGTTCAGCTAAATTCTTAGACATGATCTAGCTGGAAATGAATACTTTCATCAGACCTCTGAAATGTCTAATAACTAGTGCTGTATTTTTCATATTAAAGCTATCACTGATCATTTCACAGTTTATAAATTGAAATTTTACACTATCAACTTACACAAAGAAAACCTGACATTGGAAACACTTGAAGTTCTTTTTTTTAAACTGTTCTGAAACTTTAAATGTTTATTTAAATTGAGAATGTTATTAATGAAAACAGTTCAATATTTTGAAAAATGTGTATCATTTAACTACACTGACTACATTTTTGCTCCTCTAAAACAATGACAAATTTTGTATTATTTTTTGCTTCTGTTTATAGTTTGAGATCTGTAAGAGTACAAATACTCCAAGTAGTCCCTGACTTGTGAACACAGGTCCTTATGTTTTTAAATTCTCATTATTTAAAAAAAAAAAAAAAAATTCTCAATTTAAGCTTTACTTTTCAGAAATATTTTGCATTTACTAGTCTAGAAAAACATTTTAGAAAACAGTAAGTTAAATAAAGAAGCAAGACAGAATGGACAAAGAAACAAAAGCAGCCTTTTTCTATACGGTATTTGAAAAAAAACCCCAAGATTAGAAAATTAAATAATTAATAGTCAAGATTATCGACACAAAATTTGTAGGGACTCAGACCAACCTTTATGAAAGCCAACAGCCGCAGCAGACTGCGACACTGCCAACCCAGCTGCTGGTTACCTTGCCCAAGGAGCAGATTACTGCCCTGGCAGCAGAGTCAGCAAAATGGAACAAAATGGCCCATGACTTTGCTGGCCCACTCCACGGCTTAGATCATTAGCACGGGCCACCATCTCTGGCAGTTCAACTTGAACTCTTATCAGGTGAGACAGAGACATTTTCCCACCTCTTTGCTTTGCTATGGTGACAGAAACTTCCACTGAGGCTGGCTCAGAGAAGTTACATAGGAGGAGAAAAGTAACTTCATCAGCAACCACAGCAACATGCCCCTGAGCTCGCCTGGCAGAGCTCGTCCTCCAGAGAGCTCTAGCCATATTGCGTTTTCCTTTGTGATAGGGTTACAGAAGAAATACAAAAAGACAAGCTAAAAATGTTGGTGGAGAAAATTATTTAAGACTGGAAAGACTGATTTATGAGTAACTTGCATGAAGTTAAAAATCAAGTGAATGAAGTCATTCAGCGACAGATATCAAAGAAGGAAAGCTGAAAGGGAGGAGACTGAACCCACTGAAGGGAAGACCATCAGAGCATCAAAATGGAAGGAGAAGCATAAGAGACATAACAGCCAAACATGTGCAAGAACTTAGAAAGCAGAATAAAACCAGCAGAAAGCTGTAGCATAATGGTGATGGCATACAGGCTCTAGGCAGAGAAAAGCAATTTGACTTGAGAACACTTTGGAGAAGAAAGGAATAAAAATATAAGGTATTCAGAATCAAGCTATACATTTAAGAACAACTGGTAAGCAGCACAAAATTAACAGGGGAAAAGGGAGATAAGAATTTAGATAAGGGTGGGGGAGAGAGAACCATCTTCTTCTACAGGAGAATTCGTCTTTAAACCTACTATCTTGATTACATAAGCCAGATTTTACATTGACGTACTGATGAATTCCATCCCATTAATTCCACTCTCCAGCAAATGGGTGGCAAAACAGCCATCAGAAAAGGGCAGCGCATGGCAGTCTCTTAACCACCAACACTGCCTGCTAAGGGAGTATGTGCAACCCTAATCCTGATGCAAGGTAAGGGTTAACAAGATAACAAGAGGGCCAGTGAGAACAGGCATCTCAACTAACAGATATGAACAACCACATTAGCTGAATTCCCCAGCTTGGCTAAAGCACACAGCATCATCTAGAAGCAGAAGCAAGCAATAAAACTACAGGCAGGAGAAACTCGGTAGTGCTGCTGAAGCGGCCAGAGGATGGCTGGGATAACAGTGAACTGATTTTTTATTTTTTTTTTGGTAGTAGAACCAGAGAGTGAGTACAAAAGCTACAGTAACCACTTATCACGCAGAAAAGTAATATTATTCCTTCTGAAGGTGTAATAATCTAATCACTTTCCTACAGAAAATCTGAGATTTTCTGTTCTGAACAAAATTCCGAAGTTAAATAAGTACAGTACAAAATGTTAAAGAAATCAGTTAACTTCCAAAGAAATGAACACGTTTTGCTACTGAAAATAATTTACACTACTGTTTTGACATAAGCAAAAAACCTTTGACAGTGATGGTAAGAAAAATGAAATAAGGTCCTTTAAATTAAGCATGATTTTCAGTTTGTAATCAGGAAACCAATGGGTGCATTAATTCATGGAAAAAAAATCAGGGTTCATTTACTTCTTTCCATCCTTCAAATATTACAGTTTTCCTATATATTCTCTATAAATTCCCTATAAATTATATATTGTGTGAGAAGACAGCAGTTAGGTATGTACAAAAGGGAAAAAACATTCCATGCTTGCAACTACCCCACCTGTACTTAAACCAGAGTTGCCCTCTAGTTCAAGCTTGTCCAGCTGGCAATTAAATCCCTTTCTCTTCCAATTTGACTTTGATGCAGTTGGGTCACAGCAGTGATTCAAAATATTGAAAACACATACCATACGTGTGGTTTTGCGTTCTTAATACCCACCATATATTAATGTTCTTAGCATAGCAACATCTCAGTTGGATCAATATTCAGTATATATTACTTTTTCCTCTTTACTATGGTGGACTTTATTCATGACTAAATGAACTTCCTTTCACAAAAGGGTAATTTCCTTGCCTGAAAATGCAGCCTCTTGATTTCAGATTCACCAATCTGAACTGATGGGTTTACCTGCAGCTGGTAGCCAGACGGCAACAGCCAACAGAAAAGTGAATTTTCTGCATCTTCAGACTCCTGCTTCCTCTGGCTCATTGTTCGCAGCCCCTGGAGACACTTCCAAAGTCAAACTATTCCCAGTGTTCACAGAAACACGTAGCTCATCCATGTCATCTGGTAAAGGTGTTAATATTCTTCCAGATGACAGCCCTATGTTTTTCCTCAGTTTTGGATAATGGCAGAATAAGCTCTGATTTTAAATCAATAGTGAAGAATCTGAACAAAGTCTCTGTTACATTCTCAACGCGATTCATGTAGCTGAAGTGTTCTTGAAGCTTTAAACCCTATTTAAGTAACTTCCAAGAGCACAAATAGATGGTTTTCAGAGTGGAAAATGCTGAGACAGGAGCACTCTTCCAATATCTTGGCAGCCCTTGACCAATTCCTTCTTTGAAGAAGTGGCAGCATCCTGACAATATTAAGTGTCTATAGCGGTAGCATGCATCTTTTCTTGGTTGAAAACCACCTGAAGACACCCCCTCCTGCCCAAAGAAATCAAGTAAAATATAAACTGAACTAGAAGCTGAGGTTGCAGTTGTCCTTTCTGGAAAAGTGCCTTTTAGAAATGACCCAGCCTTTATTTGACAAGAGCATCATGTCTAAAGTCTTAAAAAGAAAAGAAAAACATCTACTGATCCATGAGGTTAAAAGAATCTGGATATACTTAATTCCTCCAGAAAATAATAACATATATGCACAGCTGAAGTCGAACAGAGTGGAGCTAGGGGATACTGAGGCAATAGGAGCCAAGAGGGAATTGCCAGTGAAACACCTCAAAGCACACAAGGGGTGTTCTATAAAGGAGACACGGATGACAGCCCACCTGAAGTGCCTCTACACCAATGCACGCAGCATGGGCAACAAGCAGGAGGAGTTGGAAGCCATTGTACATCAGGAAAACTATGATATGGTTGCCATCACGGAAACATGGTGGGATGACTCGCACAACTGGAGTGTGGTGATGGATGGCTTATAAACTCCTCAGGAGGGATAGGCGAGGCAGGAGAGATGGTGGGGTAGCCCTATACGTTAGGAAGTGTCTGGATTGTCTAGAGCTTGATGACGGTGATGATAGGGTGGAGTGTCTATGGGTAAGAATCAGGGGGAAGGCCAACAAGGCAGATATTGTGGTGGGAGTCTGTTACAGACCCCCCAACCAGGATGAGGAGACAGATGAACTATTCTATAAGCAGCTGGGAGAAGCCTCACGATCGCTAGCCCTTGTTCTTCTGGGGGACTTCAACCTACCGGATGTCTGCTGGAAATACAATACAGCAGAGAAGAAACAGTCTAGGAGGTTCCTGGAGTGCATGGCAGATAACTTCCTGACACAGCTGGTGAGGGAGCCAACAAAGGAAGGTGCCCCGCTGGACCTCTTGTTCACAAACAGAGAAGGACTTGTGAGCCATGTGATGGATGGAGGCTGTCTTGGGCAGAGTGATCACGAAATGATAGAGTTTTTGATACGGGGTGAAGCAGCGAGGGGGGTCAGCAAAACTGCCACCTTAGACTTCCGGAGGGCGGACTTTGGCCTGTTTAGGAGACTGGTCGAGAGAGTCCCCTGGGAGGCAGCCCTAAAGGGCAAAGGAGTCCAGGAAGGCTGGACATTCTTTAAGGAGAAGTCCTAAAGGCACAAGAGCGGGCTGTCCCCAGGTGCCGAAAGACGAGCCGGCGGGGAAGAAGACCGGCCTGGCTGACTAGAGAGCTCTGGCTAGAACTCAGAACAAAGAGGAGAGTCTATGACCTCTGGAAGAAGGGGCGGGCAACCCAGGAGGACTACAAAGGTGTAGCAAGGCTGTGCAGGGAGAAAATTAGAAGGGCCAAAGCTGAGCTAGAGCTCAATCTGGCTGCTGCTGTAAAAGACAACAAAAAATACTTCTTCAAATACATTAGCAGCAAAAGGAGAGCTAAGGAGAATCTCCAGCCCCTAGTAGACAGGGGAGGGAACACAGTGACCAAGGATGAGGAAAAGGCTGAGGTACTTAATGCCTTCTTTGTCTCAGTCTTTAATAGGAGGGCCAATTGTTCTCTGGGTACCCAGCCCCCTGAGTTGGAAGATAGGGACGAGGACCAGACTGGAGCACCCATAATCCAGGGGGAAATGGTTAGTGACCTGCTGCACCACTTAGACACTCACAAGTCTATGGGGCCTGATGAGATCCACCCGAGAGTACTGAAGGAACTGGCAGATGTGCTCACCAAGCCCCTTTCCATCATTTACCAGCAGTCCTGGCTAACTGGGGAGGTCCCTGGTGACTGGAGATTAGCAAATGTGACACCCATCTTCAAGAAGGGCCGAAAGGAGGACCCGGGGAACTACAGGCCTGTCAGCCTGACCTCGGTGCCGGGGAAGCTGCTGGAGCAGATCATCCTGAGTGCCATCACACGGCATGTAGAGGATAACCAAGGGATCAAGCCCAGCCAGCATGGGTTCAGGAAAGGCAGGTCCTGCTTGACTAACCTGATCTCCTTCTATGACAAGGTGACCCGCCTAGTGGATGGGGGAAAGACTGTGGATGTTGTCCATCTAGACTTCAGTAAAGTCTTCGACATGGCTTCCCACAGCATTCTCCTGGAGAAACTGGCTGCTCATGGCTTGGACGGGTGTACTCTTCGCTGGGTAAAGAACCGGCTGGATGGCCGGGCCCAAAGAGTGGTGGTGAAAGGAGTTTACTCCAGTTGGCGGCCGGTCACAAGCGGTGTTCCCCAGGGCTCTGTGTTGGGGCCAGTTCTGTTTAACATCTTTATCAATGATCTGGATGAGGGGATCGAGTGGACCCTCAGTAAGTCTGCAGATGACACCAAGTTGTGTGGGAGTGTTGGTCTGCTTGAGGGGAGGAAGGCTCTACAGAGGGACCTGGACAGGCTGGATCGATGGGCCAAGGTCAATTGTGTGGGGTTTAACAAGGCCAAGTGCAAGGTCCTGCCCTTGGGCCACAGCAACCCCATGCAATGCTACAGGCTTAGGGAAGAGTGGCTGGAAAGCTGCCTGGCGGAAAAGGACCTGGGGGTGTTGGTTGTTGGTTGACAGCCGGCTGAATATGAGCCAGCAGTGTGCCCAGGTGGCCAAGAAAGCCAATGGCATCCTGGCTTGTATCAAAAATAGCGTGGCCAGCAGGACTAGGGAAGTGATCGTGCCCCTGTACTCGGCACTGGTGAGGCCGCACCTCGAATACTGTGTTCAGTTTTGGGCCCCTCACTACAAGAGAGACATTGAGGGGCTGGAGCGTGTCCAGAGAAGGCAACGAAGCTGGTGAAGGGTCTAGAGCAGAAGTCTGATGAGGAGCAGCTGAGGGAACTGGGGTTGTTTAGTCTGGAGAAAAGGAGGCTGAGGGGAGACCTTATCGCTCTCTACAACTACCTGAAAGGAGGTTGTAGAGAGGTGGGGGTCGGTCTCTTCTCCCAGGTAACAAGTGATAGGACAAGACGAAATGGCCTCAAGTTGCGCCAGGGGAGGTTTAGACTGGATATTAGGAAATTTTACTTCACTGAAAGGGTTATCAAGCATTGGAAGAGGCTGCCCAGGGCAGTGGTTGAGTTGCCATCCCTGGAAGTATTTAAAAGACGTTTGGATGAGGTGCTTAGGGACATGGTATAGTGGTGGTCTTGGTAGTGTTAGGTTTACGGTTGGACTCGATGATCTTAAAGGTCTTTTCCAACCTATATGATTCTGTGATTCTGTGATTTTTTTTATGACAAGGAGGTCTTAAATTCAGCTACAGAGTATTCATACTACACGGACACCTAACTAAAAATATTGAACAAGTTTAGATTTTAAGGTAATTACTTTTGCCTGCTTCTCCCATATTGAACACCAGAAGTAGTATTTCTGTATATCAACTGCACTAAATTCAGGTATCATTCTGGAGAACTGAAAAGCTGCAGTATTATCTTCACCATTATATATAAGTGAAGTATATATATACTTTCTATAAGTACTTAATAAAGTTGTAACTAAAGAATTATAAAATATTAAAATAGATGTGGTGCAATAGAATAAATCTTCCCTCTTAAATAGTAACATTCTTTTAAAAAGGCCAGCAAAATAGCAGGTATATGAAAAAAGTTTACAATTTTCCAAAATATTTGTGATAAAGATACTTACAGATTTATAAGTTACGTAAACATGGGAAGAGAGTCTTGCCACTGACTAGAAACCCAGGAATAAGCAGAAAGGGGAAAAAAAATTATTATGAGATCATACTGGACCACTACTGAAGATTCATCAATGAACTAGAAAAGAGGAGACTGTTGAATAAGTGAACAGAGAGTCAAATAGAATATGGTCCGGCAAATGCAAGGGAAAAGCACCACTGAAGGAAAAAGCAGCATAAAAAGATTACAACTAAAAAAGGGACTATTTGCTCGTATTGTGCAGTTTCTCTATTTTTAGTAGCTGAATAGAATTGCTACTTGAATGGGATGTGATTTTATCCATAGTGATTTTTTCCTCCTCCTAAATTACCAGCTTTAGTAATGTTGCCAACTTTTATGCGCCTATGTGAATGCCATAGTTACATGTATGCAATTCAACATTCTTACCCGGGTTAGAGTTGGTTCCTTCATGTGGGAAAGTCTGTATATATAACCAAAGAATTTCTTTGATTTACTTTTCAAATCTTTTATTTTCTGCTGCCAACCTGCCTGGCTTCGTTTTTGTTTATTATATCTATCACTTTGTTTATTATGTGTTGGCTGCTAGCGAGCATTCTCATATCCATACGTCTAAGAAGAGTGACAGACAAGCTGTCCGTTGGACATCAGCTGAGCTATCACATGAGACAGACCTGAGAGCATTTCCAGGGTAACATGATGGTTGTTATTTAAATATATCCATGCAGTATTCTTTCATCTCCTTTATATAATTTTATATCTATGCTTATGATACGTTGTATATTGTTGTATGTATGCTCTGTCAGCTCCTACCACATTAAGAGTCTGCCACAACTGCTTTCTGATTTTCTCTGCCTGTCAGATGTGAAAAATCAAGGCTTTTCTTGCTGTTTTTAAAAGGATTATTTTGCTATAACATTTTTGTTTTACTTACTCCATTCCAGTGACATGGACATTCCAAAAATAAAGACAGCAACATATTCTCCCAATGCTTCCCACCCAAAAAAAGTTTTCTATAAAAAACTCCTTTGAATTACGGGTACAAGTGGAAATGGAAATAGGAAGTCAAGGTCTGAAGCTGAAAAGAGTTATGATTGAAACCTATTTTTCCTCTAACAAGGTTGCCAAAATGCTTGATGGAGGGCTTCCCAAAGTGGCAAATAATTTAAAGGCAAATACTTTAAAGGCAGGAAACACTGGGCAGAAGGATCTCATTTGCTTGGCAACGTAAGTGTCCCCAGCACTGTTCCCTCTCCACCAGCTTCATGGCTGGTATGCTCAGAACATCTATGGGTTATCCATTAACCAATGTTATCAAACCACCAGTGCTGTGGTCCTTGCTCCTTGTTGTGCTAATTTGCATATATTAAAATAAATTTGCATGTATTAAAATAAGTATTTCTCTCTCACTGCTGATACTTCACAGCACACCATCCAAAATCAAGCACGCTCTTGCAGATTTACAAATTAATGGCACTTGATTTTACACATGAGGATTAGGTAGGTAACTTTTCAGTTGACTTATGAAGTACAATGTACTCCATCTCACCATATTAATGAAGTTAAACTAGTTTGTACTGCAAAATATCTTAATACAAGAGCACAACTCCTGTAACTGGTCCTACCAGCAAACCTCAAAGACCACTGATGTACTCATCAATAGTTATAAATCATGGGAAATTACGCTTCCTGAACAGATACTGTAGTCTGTGTTACCATGTGTGAGCACGAATATTTCATAAAGAGGAGGAGAACAGTCTCCCAGGACATGAGCAAAACCAGAAAACATGGGTGCATCTGGGAAGACAGGTCTCTAAAGGGACAGGGCCAAAAGGTCCTCCAAGAGCTTGAGATACAGTACCAGCCCGGATGTAGCTCAGATGTTAACTGACCTGAAATTTGTATTGGGTTTTCCAGATGCAAAACCTGAACAGTTGTAGGCAAATTCCAACAATTTCCAGTGGAAAATGCTGACTTTGCAGAAACGACAGATTTCAGTGAAAAGGCCCTGATGGAAAATCCTCAGCAAGTCTAATTACAAAGGAAATGTTGGAAAGAGGACAAAGTTTAGATTAAGATTTTTTTAATTACATGTTACAAGAAGTGCTTCATGAACTTTTCAAAGCAAAACCAGATTTTGTTTTATATTGTTATAGCCCAGTATTTTCTCTCAGTGCTTTGTATGTTAAAGTTCTTGTAGAAAAATGCCTGCTGTTTCGTGCACAGTAAATTATATTGTCAATTTTTGCCATTGACTGTAAGGCAGCTTTATAAGGCTCTACTGATAAAGGCTTAAAATGTTTGTTTTTTTAACATAAAAAGTACCACTTTGATCAGAACAGTCTATTAGGCCACTGTGCAAATCTACTAGATGGCATGGATGATGGTATCAGCAGTTGTTTATCAAATAAAGGCTAGAATTTACAAACTTCCCAGTAAATACAAGAAAACCACAACAGGATAGGACAACGGAAAAGGTATGCTTCAAGCTAAAAGAAGCACTATTTCTTTTTTTAAAGAAACCTAAACAAATATAGGAAACATTTATATGAAGAACAAAGTGCTCTGGTTTCATTATCTGCAGTTTTAGTTTTGTTTAAATCATGGTTCTATTCTGAAGGAAAGCCAAGAAGGTACTTATTAGATGAAAATATTTACAAATGCAAATTGCTTATGCTGTGTGAAACTGAAAGTCAAGTACACCTCAAATGAATTGCAAATAAAACAGCAAGCGTAAATCCTATTTACAATTTTCTGGTGTATGCATCTTTGCCATTTGAAAGCAATTTAAAAAAACCTGAAAACAAATTAAAGAATCTGTATTTTCTCTGAACAGCACGTTGAAGTTGTCCATGGATAAGTTAATCTGAAAACATTCCCAGTCATACGAGAGCGGTTTTCCTTTCACTCTGCAAGTTATCTTAAAATTACTTCCAGAATTCTATTCATTCTACAGTAATGAAAGAGAAGCCAAGAAAAATACTTCAAGGTTGTCCACCACTTGTTCCCTCTATGGCTACAGGTACAGCACCCAAAGTGATCCAAATACTTGACATTCTGGTGTACCATGATGCACTGAAGTCATTCACAGTCCTGCCTTGTGCCCTCATTTAGGTACCTGGTTTATGTTTCAGACTAGCAGCTGGCAAACCTTTCAGCGCACATAAACAGAAGATAAACTCCGCTGAAACAGGCAGAACCACCACTGGCATTCTTAGGAGGTTAAAAAAGCTTAATTTCCTCTGGGTCATAAGAGGTATAAACATCCTTCAGAGTGGCATAAGCTTTTAAAATAATTATTGTTCTGCCCATTACACTGACGACCACAAAGGACATACTTTATATGTATTTAAAACACTAAATTTACCCTAATAGGGATTAACTTCAAATGGTAAATTGCTCATTTCAATATGTAATGATCAGGAATGTAACTGCTGTTATAAACACAAAGTTAAGAGCAAGTGAGATCCAAATAATATATCCCGAGCCTGTCTCAAAATTAGTATAATTGGGACTACATTGTTCAATGGACTAAAAGATAGCCCACTCTTTTTAAAGCCTTTTTTGTTTACAGCCACACCAACAAAGTAAGTGCCTAAAATGTTAATTCCTATAGCTAATTGTTTTAGCTTTTCAGATTTCAAACAATTTTTAAAATAAATAACAATTATGCTCTTGTGCTATGGCACTGTCCCAAAAAGAACACAGCTTCTTCCAGCTTGTTAGAAAAGGAACTGAGAACTAGTATTCAAGAAAGCTTTTTACTTAAAAGTGGAAGAGAATCTGAAAGCTTTGAAGTCTTTCATTCTTAGTTTGATCATCTGTCATATCTACTACATCTCCTTTCTTACAGTGTCTGTCACTGGGGTTCTGCCCCATGACTGACAGTAACGCTAGTGTCCACCTCCATTCCCATTTGTGTCCCTACTGCCAGATAAGACCATGTTGCTAACTTGATTGTGACAAGTCCATTAAAATTCCCTTTTAGATACACTTTGTGTTAACATCTTGAATCCTAGTCTTGCAATTATAGATTCCAATTTATACAATTGCATAACAATGAAAAATATTTTGTCTCCAGATAATGCAGCTAATAAAAAAGAAAAAAAAGTGGAGTGCTCTCAGACAATAGCAATACTTTCAGATTCATAAAAAAGCCAAATTACTCTATAAAGACACCTCTCTCAATTGCAGTGGTGCCTACCTGATACATCATAATTATTAAAATTTTTGTAATTATTTTCAAAATTCTGTACAACTCCTGTCTTCACATACTCCCGACTTCACATACTCCTGACATACACAACTCCCATTGTCACATAAGTTCCTTAAATTTCTCCAAATTATAAAACATTAAAGCTGAGAATATTTACTTCTTTATCCTATTATTCATATTTTTCACAAAAGCAGACATAGAAGGGTCTTCCCTTAAATCAGAAACTTCCTTTTCTCATGTATATCCTCACTATATATATTCTAGTTTTCATGTTATAAAAAATATCAAGAAAAAATAAAATCCTCCTGTAAGAGAGATGTTTAGTATTATGTCAAGCTTCATATGTTGTGTATTTACAGAACACATTAACTTTAATGTTGTCATTAGACAAGGAAGCTAAGGGACACTTGTTCCTTTCTTTTACACATGGAAAACAGTATGGAAATTCCTCATTGTGTCTTACTCAAACATACATAAAATCATATAACTTCCATGTAAGTGCCCTATCCTTCAACAAAATTGGAATGTAAACTCCAAATCCTGAAAACACAAACCATCTTTTAAATGCTCCCTTCATAAAATAAGCAAAGGAAGCTTGAAATAGGGTTAAAAAAAATCACCCAGGAACGGGTGCAGTATACGCTCCACACAGGGCAGGAATTACCACCTTCAAATGCAGCCCATTAGCTTGAATTATACAGAATAAAACCCTCTATACAGCAACACAGTCCTCCCTCCATTCCTTGCTCAGGTGAGGTTATAACAGACATACCACACTACCTAATGCTTATAATGGAAATGGTGGTAGCCCTACACAGATTAATATGCAATTACTTTAAAGCACCAGCTCCTATGTTGAACAAATGGAAAGGATTACAAAAAAGTCTAAACATCCATCAGAATAAAGGCCAGCAGGCAGGGTCTGTGCTCAGCAAGTTTTGTACAGGTGCATCAAGGTCTCGCCTGCCCTGTGAGACCCGAGCAGGAGAGGGGAAGACCTGGAGATGCTGCCAACACACGGGCTTTCCACAGCCTGTCCCACTGCAATGCAGAAACGGTTGGTGAGTGCTGCTGCTACAATACCCAGGAAACACAGACAGCAGTGGACGACTGAAATTTCACTTTCAGAAATCTAAAATATGTTTACAGAGAGCTATGGCAGGCAGATCCAAGCCTGATCTGCCAGCATTTCAAATCACCCAATCATGTCCCCGCTTATGTCCAAACACCATTTAGACTAGAGCCATGCAGCACTGCCTGCAGCCTGGCCCAGCCTGACCCTGAATTGATCTATCTTTGAATTTTGTACCTTTAAGGTATATATTTTATTGCAACTGAAAAAAAGCGACCAAAGAAAATCCCAGCAATCCCCACATACCTCACAGCTTTAAGAAACAGAAGCACAGCAATATAAGTTTCAGAACATCTAGCTCTGGTTATTTACCATCATTCTAATTTTGACATGGTAAACTCTCTTAAGCCGTTTTTTAAGAACCAACTCAGCAGACCTTTTAAACTTACATACGTATATGCTGGAAGTGTAAACATTTATTAACAGTTATCTTCCTCAACTGATTGCAAGCATTTGATTGCATGCTTGTGGTTATGATGGAAAAGAGCTGAAGATACCCATTGCTGTACTTATGCTTGCTGAATGAGAGAGAAGATATATTTCAAAGACTTAATTTCTGGGCTGCTTAAAAATCAAATACCACATTCAACTGGATTTGGGTTCTAAGGTAGGGAAATACTGTTCTACTTGTTGATACCTCTAACAAGGTATACCAAGATTACAGAATGTAAATTGTAAGTCTTTACTCATTGGAAATTAAAAACAATAGGTGCTGCTGACCTGAGTCCATGCAACTCTGCAATTATATTTTAAATCTAGAATGCAAATGCAGTATCTTATACATAGACAAACAAATCCACTTGATTTCCCAGAGCTAAGTACTCTGTTCTACTTCCAGAGTTCTGTTTTAATCAGATGAGATAAACCACAACCATTATTAGTTCATTTAATTGTGGTAAAGGATGCCACATGTTAGAGCAGAAAAAAAACCACTCAGTGTAACTGGATATTGCATCCAGTTTTAAAAAGACCAGCAATGCCCAATTAATTTTTTCCCAAAAGAAAATGCATCTGACAAAACCTTGGAATAACTTCTAGGACATTTTGAAAAATCTCAGGTCTGATAAATATAACTGCCTCAGAGAAATAATTTTCTTGTTTAAAACATTTCTCTACGGATGAAAACCATGAACACCACAAACTTGTCAAAGCTCTACTCATCAGATGCAAACACTCAGAAATATATTCAACAAAACAATTTTGTAACACAGAATTAAAATATAGAAATATTAATCTAATCAGACAATTGCTGGAAACCTCTCCCAGCCTTTTTTGGCATGTTAACCAAACCTGTCAAGTTACAATCATCTTCCTAGACCTGTCCCTTTACACCACCAAACTTGTGGAAGCAGTGATGTAGTGCAGTAAACTAATCCCAACCATCCTTCATCCTACCATGAACGTTAGAGCAGAGCTGTAGGAAAATGGAAGCTCTCCTGCTGGCTCCAGCTAACACTGCAGTTATAAGCCAGGTCAGGAGAGGAAAGTTTCCCCTGCAAAATAACATAGAGCCAGCTTAAGTCAATCCCAAATTAAGCCATATACAAGTTTTTAGATAAACCCTATGCAACACCATTGGAAAAGACATATCAAGTATCCCAAGTAATTTCAGATGTGTGGGAAAGAGTTGTTCTAGACATCATTTTGCCCCAGGAATCTAGAAGGAAAGAAACAAAGAAACCCTCTCCACCCATCAACCTAATAGTGAAGGGCTAGAAAATCTTATGCAATGTATGGCATAAACTCAGATACAGCTGAACAGACTCGAGGGCATCTCTGGGGAGGAACTGGAAATACCGAGTCCCACGTTGTCTGGTCAACGGGATGGAGGAGGGAGCGGTGATATTTACCATCTCCCCCAGGCGTGTTTGCCATGAGCAGGTGGATAGAGAGGATAATGGATAGGCAAAAATATCAGACGTACTGTCAGCTCTTTCCCCTAACTCACACAAACACCTGCAAGCTACGCAGGGCAGGGAAACGTGTGTGTCTTGTGCAGGATTAGGCAGTCTGGCCATGCAAAGGGCTTGGTACTCTGCAGCTGGCCATCTCCTCCTGCAGCCAAGAAAGGTATTTGCTGAGTTACCGCATTTGTTCAATCATATTAACCACGCTGAGGGTAAAGCACTTTTCCTGAAATCCCACTAAAATTATCACATTGCATTTAACTGCTTCCAAGGAACAGACAGCAAGAGAGAGTGAGTGGATGGGGGGAGGGGGGCAAGACAGCAAGGGGCGCAGAGAGAAAGAGAAAGCAAAAAAGGGAGAGGAAAAGATGCAGTTGTGGCAAACGAGCTGTCTTCAGACTCAGTCCACTTCAGGAGTATGAAATACATGTGGACAGTCAAGAAGGAAATACCTGCAGTGAAGCTTAGGATCTCTGCAATTTGATGCACCAACAGCTCCTCTTGTAATAAGCCATTGGCATTGGCATTGCTTACCCCTTCAGAGAAAAGCAGCTTGTCACTTCGGGAACTATGGAATAACCAACTGTACAAAAATCTTTAAAAAGCAGGCATAACTGATCTTTAAAATTTTGTATCACTTTGAAGATATCATAATGTTTCAGGTTTTGAGATCAGCGTTTTACAGGGAATATAAAGAAGCAACTGTCTTAAAAAGGGCTCCTTTCCACTCTACAGTTTTCCTCTAAACTTATCAACTGCTGCATTTAATTAGCATTGCAATATGCATCTAGAGCACTAAGGTCTTCCTTCTCTTTAGAGACGAAAAAAAATGTGATAGTGTGCATTAACAATGATACACAGGGGAGGTTCTGACTGGATATAAGGAAACAGTTTTTACTAGGAGGATAATTAGGAATTGGAAGGGGCTGCACAGAGCGTTTGTGGAATGTCTGTCCCCAGGCATTTTTAAGACCTGATGGGAGAAAGCCCTGAGCAACCTGCTCTGAACTCAGTGCTGACCCTGCTTTGAGCAGCACATTGGACTAGACAACCTCCTTCCAACCTGAGCAATTCAAGGGCTCTATAGTCTACTGGCAGATAAAAGGTATCAAGTTCCCCGAAAGCACCACAGAGAACCCGAGGAGTTTTCAAAATTAGATTTTTTAAAAAATAATACCCACCAGGAATTTTGTTCCAAGTACCAGGTTGTGTTACTTATGCACAGTGCAATTAAATCAATGGTATGACCGAAAACCTTTTATTAAAAGCACATTTTGAATAAATGTATGAAGCGCATGCAATAAAAGTTAGCAAAAGACAAAAAAATCAAGCATCTACTTTTTGGAATATCCACTGTAAATAAACGATGGCTTTCCACTGTCCTTTTATAAATATCAGTAACAGCATAATAATGTACGGGCAACATTAAATGTGTTTTTTCGTAACAGGTATTTCCTATTAACATTGTGTCCCTTCTTAAAAGCACACATACTCATTAAAGCAGACAAACCCCCCCACAGCCTGAGGAAGCAGATGCAGACACCCCTGCAGAAAGCACTTTGCAGGTGCAACACATCCTCACCTTGAGATTGGGTTTTGAGAGGAGCTTCAGCAGTTCTCTGATCTCGCTGCTCAGTGGCTTGCTCTGCAGCTCCTCAGCCAGCTGGGTGGGAGATGGAATCGACACAAAGACCATTAGCAAAGCGTTGTTTTACCCAGTGCATCAGTGACGACCCAGAATCTATCTTGTTCAAGGTTATTACTTTCCAGCGTGTTCAAACAGAAGCCAGCATGAAGAAAAACACCATCAATCACCGCGCTTCTTTTTCTGGCCCTCGGTGGACCAGATTTAAGCCAGGCCTTTTGGCTCTGTTTAACACAAGTAATCATTTCTGGCAACGGTGCAGCCAGATCACATTCTGATTTATAGCGATGGGGGCAAATCCCAGCACTTCATTTAAGTGAATGGTCCTTTGCGTGCAGACAAAGGACTGCTTGTAAAAATGACTGGATCAAACTTTGACACTGTCTATAAAAAACAGTTTTGAATGAGGTGGTGAAATCCACACTGCTTCCAAAAACCCACAGTAGCTGTGCTGTTTAGGACTGGGATAAGAAAGCAAAGTGCCCCTACAGTGCAAGCAATCTGAACCTTTTATTATGTTTACACATACACTGGAAGGAGCTTGTTAAATGTGAAGCGGGTTAATCATAATATAGTTTATAACAGGTCATCAGCAATTTAAGCCCCTAAAATGCACAAACTATGTCCTAACAACAAGATCAGTAATTTATGCTTGGTTATACTAGAAAATTGTGGTTTGGTGAACAATAGAGCAGCAGTCTAACGTTTAATCCCATGGCTATTTGGCTCATGTCTTGAGTTTTCTTATCACGACATTCTCAACTAATTTGGACTCAAGAGGCATATTTTACTGCAGGATTTCAGACTCAAACTATTTTTGCAGAAGAAGGAAAAGCTAAAACATATTTCACAACACTGAACTTTAGTTCAAAATTCTGAAGCTACATGGCTCATAATCCAAAACGTGATTTCAGATAATCACTTATTTTCTTTGCATTAAATCAGTATCATAAAAATGTCTCAAAGAAAGACTGGTTATTTGCAGCAAGTAATTTTATTAGTCTAGCCTAATTTTAAATTTGTACTTTCATTTTGTATAAATTTTCAAGATAAATGGACAGAAGTATATTTTGCATAATTACATATAATAGACAATTCTAGAAGCAATTATAGACATCAGACATGGTTTGAATACTTTTTTTTTAACCTTCAAAGTAATACAGGGTTAACAGGACTGCAAGAAAAATTCATCACCTACAGTCCCACAGCCCTTTAACTATAATTCATAAAAACGTCCATCAAATACATCAATGCTAATCTTAACAATATTTGTGTCTTAATACCAAAAGATTAGAAAACGATCTCTGTAGGAAAGGTCAGAATGAAATATTTTAGGCACATAAAGCCAAGTATTGAGGTAATGCGACTGCAATCTATTCTGCATGTTCTATGGAAAAGCTCTGCAAAGCTGAAAATAATCTGCGATAGGAATGACAGCAGGTATATGACACAAGTTCCCATTGGTTCTCTTTTTATTCTTTAGCTTGTACTACTCATCACTAGAGAATAAAATCTATTCATTCATGTTTCATTGATGAAGACTAGCAATCACTCAGTAAGAATGACTGATTCAGCATTTCTCTCTCAGTTGAATTGTGCACAAGCATCTATTAACTTCAGCAGACTTGGCGTTTGCTTTGGTGGTGCAAATATAAATGCAGGCACATAAGGTTTAGAACAGTGAGAAACAGAAAGACTATTTTGTAATTGCTTTAACAGACTTTTAAATCTCATAATAGAAATAGAAATATTAAATATAATATATAAAAATAGAAAATATTTGTTCAGAGATAAAATAATTTAAAAATTGTTTTCACTCATATCATTTACAAGGTTTTTCCAAATATTTCCATAAAAGTCTTTAAGGCACATGTAACACCCCGTGATAGAAGAGGAGGAAGACAAAGATTGACAGAGAAGGAGGAAGACAAAGCCATGTCTCCAGATTAACAAACAGATATCACCAGAGCTGCTTGTTGTGCTTCTAGCAGTTTTGGACTGGATTTTTATTTGTTGTTGTTGCTGAAGTGCTGAGATTTGTGACAGCTACCAGCAGCCGTACAAACTATATGGAATACTTTGGGCACAGTGATACCGTGCCGATCACTTCCTATGCCAAAGACTGCAGGAAAAGCTGTCAGAGAACCTCTTCTATGATTCTCTGTTGAGAGAACCATAACATTTCACCAAGCTCTTTGTGAAGAGCTGCCACTATAGAGAGGGGAAACAAAGCAAGGGAGAGGGGCGGATGTGGAGTGAGGCTGGCAAGATGAGCAGCACCGGGGCCTGGGGGTTTAAAGCTTCTGGAGAAAGTTCTGAAACTTCTTTTGCCAGAACAGTCTTTCTAATAACCTAGAGGTCCTATTTATCATATATACCTATACCGCCAGCAATGTTTAGAACATTTGCATGAAATCAAGAGTCCTGCGTCAGACACAGCTGCTCCAAAATAAGAGGCAAACAGAATCTCTGATGGTAAATTCAGCCTAAAAGTCACTGGGGGTGAGGAGAGAGCAGGTATGGCAGCTAGGAATATGAAATTCTTTAGAAAAGAAGCCTCACCACAATCGTTACCTCTAAAATTGCTTTAAAAAATAACACAAGAATAAACTCACACTCCTTAAACAGTTTTAGTTACGTTAGCAGCACCTCAAGTTTGGGTTTTAAATCAAACAGGAAATGTTCACTTGCTAATAAGAATATCTCCTTCTCTGTTCAACTATAGAACAGTTGCCATCACTAGAAAAACAAAACATTAATTTAAAGCCTATTGAAATAAAAGTGTCTTTTGTATCACCAACATGCTCTTAAATCCCTGAAGCTGACAACTAGTCAGACAAATGTGCCAAAAATTGAATAGCACTTTAATCCTGGAACTCCATGGGTTTTGGAGTTACAAAACCCACTGCATGTAAATAAACTTCCTCAAAGTTTGCTGCTAACTACTGAAACACAGAAAATCCTGCAGTGCGCTAGCCTGACTTCCGCTGCCAAAGGGCATCCTCATTCTAGGGACGGTGCCCATAAAACCAGCTGTTCAGCTACACATAAGCAAAAATGAAGAACCAGCAAGAGGATCTTTAAAAAGAAGCTGTGCTTAAAAAGCAGGCAGATGTCTAGAGACACTCATGTCCCGACACAGTACATTTTAAAAATACTAACATATATACGTAATAATACATTCATAGGGTTAAAAACCCTGACCTCTCTCAACTGAGGAGTGCAGAGTACTTTAATTTGGGGATTTCCAAAAGTATACGTTTTAAATGAGGCTGAACAAAGAATGAGATCGCTCAGCATTTCTGAAAATATCAAGAACTAAGTTTTGCATCCAAAAATAAGAAATTATTCTTAAGAATTTTAGCCCAGAGATCCATAACACAAATGTTAACAAGGATTATTAATATGTCACCAAGAACTTAATGAAGAGAATTTCAACCAGCTTTCTAATTTTCAAAATTACTATCAACATTATTCAAAGCTACTTGAAGGTTAAAAAAATATTACTAATATATGCCTGAGGTCAAAGCTAATGCATTATTATATTTGGTATGTTACAGGATATAGCTCTCCTCCTACTGAAACGTGATTAAATTACATTATATCCTTTTTTCAACAGACTTCAAAAATGTTTAATTTAATTTTTTGTTAAAATGTTACCATTCTCAATTCACAAAATCTAACCATTTGTAAAATTTAAAAATCAAGAGCTATTAATTATATAAAAAGATAGTTAAGATTTTAAAACATCTATAAAGTATGTGAAGTTTCAAACATGGTCTATTTGAAATGGATCCTAATATGTATTGCCTTTTCCAAAAAACACCTGAGATCATCAATTGCAACAAAGATTTCTGGATTTCACCTAAACCACAGTTTATTAAACATTTCTCTATCCTGGCCTACCTCAGGTTCAGTCATAGTTTATACAGGTGTGTGCACAATTCATCTGAATCCTAGAATTAACCAAATAGCAAGAAGTGGCAGGTTGGATTTTTTTCTTTAAAATAAAAATTATAGTAACAGGAAATTAACTACTCCATCAATGCTGACCACTTTTACAATTTATTTTTTGGTTATGTAGGTAATTTGGAAAGCTCCAATATCAATAAATCACTACTGTATTTTTTCTTAAATAGTGTTTTGGTTGGTTTGTTTTTTTTTTTTGTTTTTTTTTTTTTAGCAAGCCTCCTTCCCAGGCATTTCATATGCTTCATTTCTGTAGTATTATCTGTCATTTTTCATGTTCTGTCAGCAGAGCTGCTATCTCATTTGTCTTTATTTTTCCAAAGCATTCCTCTTGTCTGTGACTTTCTCAAAACACTAATAGTTGACAGCTTTTCCCCTCCCAGTAGAGTTCCAACCTGTAATTTCTATTACGTAGTTACTAAAGCAGAACAAGAAGCTATCTAGATGCAATGTTTTTATAACAGGCAAGTGAATAAAAATCAAAGTAATATCAGCAACAAGCCCGGTGATGACAGCACCTTTGGAAACATTTGCAGCTTCTTATGATTTCAGCTCAGAGGATTATATTCATATGTTTGCACTATGAGGAGTTCTGCTTGCAGACAGTTTTTTGGGAGACTTGGTACCAGTGATCTCAGCAGGGGACACTTACATCATCTGCCAAGGCTGCTGCACCGTGGAGTATGGGCACCGGGTTCTGTTTTTCATAATAATGCAGTTTTTCATGAATCTGGAAGACAATAGCACAAAATGATAAGTATATTTAGCAGCATGAGAAACGGTACAAAATGACCCTGTTGAGCTAACTGATCTGTTGAGTGTCTGTAACTAAAGAAACATCCTTATAGTAACCTACAGGCAGCAATCATGTAAATGTAATTCATCATCATCCTCTGTTGAAGTGCTAAGAATATGAAATCAGATGGAAAAAATGCTCAGTATGTAGACCAACCCACAGAAAAACTAAACATTTGTGATTTTTCTTTCCTCGCTTTCTGTGTCCATATTTCTAACATATTGCTTTAAGTATCAATTACATTTTATATTGCTGCTGAAAACACAAAGCATAAAGTGTTTATCCCCAAGATGGATATAAAAAACCCTGTAAATTATGATTTATGAAGTGAAATAATAGCCTGCCACCCACATCTTGACAGACAGCTTGGTGGAGCGGCTGCCATCATTAAAATAATTCAGAAACAAGGGCAAAGTAGTGCTAATGTGAATTCTAACACATCTGAAAGAAAAAGGCAGTCCTTCAGCAAGTTAAAGTCATTTAGAAGCATTTAAAGTTTTTAATGGTGAGTTATAAACATTAAAAATGCAGTATGCTTGGTTCTTTCAAAAGGGGAAAGGATGCACCATCATTTAAATACCCAGCCTCTTCCCTCCTCCACAAGTCATGCATTTCAAAATCTAGATTTTTCCAGTGTGAAAGCTTAAAAGAGACAAAATATTTTAAAGCTTCTAACAAGTTTTTTAAGTTATTTCAGAATGGCATAAAATATTAAACATTCAATTTTATTTACATTATTTTCCTGAAGATACACAAATATACAAATAGTAATAAAAATTTAAAAAAAGAAAACAACAGTAGTCTGAACTGATGCAAACACACCCCGTTCTTAGATTTCTACTTTAGTCCCGCTGCTCTGAAGGAGACATGGACTCCAGATGGTTGGAGGAGTTGCAGAAGGAGCTAAATCTGGGACTTCTGTGCTTGGCAAGGAGGGGAATACAAGGTCTGGCAGAGGCCACAGGGCTCAGGACTTGGCTGGGGAGCCCCTCACATCCTTGGGGTACGGGAACCCCAATGATACCCTACTCCTCCCCAGCGCACTGCGGGGGGAGGAACAGAGCAGACGCCAGGCAGCAAGGACGGCTGTAAAGAGCGACCAAACCAGCAGCCTTTGCACACTGAAAATGTTTGGAGCTGGCTGGATCGTATCTGTTATGCACCAACTGTTTCCTCCAGCCCTCCCTCCTCTTCCACTTTTGCTTTTATCTGCTTACTTTTACTCCCGGCAGCACTCACTCCTCTCACTGCCCAGGACTCCCTCAGCCTTCTCCCCAGCCCTTTCTTTTGAATTTAGTCTGAACTCCTAATAACCACACCCATAACAAGATAACGCCATGTCACTGACACTTGCGCTTGCCATTTTTCCGGTCTTCTGCTGTGCTTCATAACACCTTCTAAGTCCACGTCTGTTTTTACTCATTTAGACTATAGGTTCATTGAAGTAAAGGCCACACAACACTCTGTTAATGTAACGTGGCATAGCAAGATCCAAGTCTTGGTCGATTCCTTCATAATTTCCGTCATGTTAATAAGATTATTTCTGTACGTGGTTTGTTAAAGGATACCGAAGTTCTGAAACGTCAAAGTGAAGTGAGAAGACAACACAGTTGCTCAATTGCCAAGTTGTAAAATGATTTGTTCAGAACAGCAAGTATTTGTACCTCATCTGGAAACTAAATGCAAAGCACTATTGTCTCCAGAACATGAGTCTGAATTTTATATAGCTTGTATAGACATTGTTTACTCAGCAAAGTAAGACTAATCCATATGGGATGTCACCAAAAGTATACGTAACTGGAAAACTTCATCTTTCTAGCTCACAAAGCACAGAAACTAAACAAAACAAGGAGCTGCAGCTCCTGGAGTTTAGCAGAAATTTGCGATTTACTTAGACTGTGAACTTGAATAACTAAAAGGTATAATAAATCAAAAATCTCAAATCCATCATTTTTTTGATTGCTTCGGCCAACATCTTGATTTTATCCAGGCTGAGCTTCCGTCAATTCTGAGGTTAAAAGCAGTCGCCTATGCTACCTTCTACTTTCTCAAAGAAAATAGAAGTGCTGCTGCTGCTGAAGCTGTTTCTACCTTGGACAACCTGCATGTCTCTTTACCAGTGAAATTAAAAAAAAAAAAAAAAGGGGGGGGGGGGGGGGAACCAAAACCAAACAAAAAAAAATGCTGAGACATTCTTGTGCAGCTCATCTTTAAAAAAAAAGTTATAAAATTGTAAAATCATGCAAAAAAAAAAAAAGGGTTTTAAGAGGAGGTACTGTGTAACTTTAACAAGTTATTGGCTCTGCCTATAACCAGCGAATGGCTGAAAACAAATTTTTATTTTCCTAACAGTGGATATCGGAATTCAGCTAAACATTTAAGGAAAGTCATTAAGGTTTTATTTGATGATGGAGGAGTTGTAGAGAATAACTGACAAATCAAATCTGGAGCAAACAACAGGAGCTAATCAAGTAAGCAGGAAAATTCAACTATTATTACTAGACAATTCTAGATATTAGGTTTTGCTACATCAGGTTGGAAGTTTTATTAATTTACTGTACTGGCACTATGAGTGACTCCAGGAATAAGGATTACATGTTCTACAGTAACAGACACTGCAACCTCAGCACACTTCCATTCGAGATGCAATACAGATGGTGGTGGTTGGTTTGGTGGTGGTTGTTTCGGGTTTGTTGTTCCCCCCCCCCCCCCAAAAAAAGCATCTGATTTGATTTAATAGGTAGTATTTTGCTTTGTTTGTGAAATGAATCTAGGTTTTTAAAATCATATCTTTATACGGCAATATCTGTCTTCCATCTCTTTGTAATTTAAAGGAGTTGCCTAAGAAAATTTTAAAAAGGACTGTGCACAAAGCTGCAATCAACACAAAATACAAGGATTACCTTTCATACCAGTGTAAAATTATCATGCGTATCATAAAAAATGCTACTTCCTACTGCTCTCCTATGGACACCACCTACCTCTAACTTCTGGGTAACTAATATATTCACAATGTATGCAGCACCTATTCAATAGCTTCCTGAATGCAGTAAGACAGAAGATTTGGTGCAATTCAACTGACAAAGCAAAAATTTCAGTGAGGCAAAAATGCATTTTCAAGCAACTTCTTCTCTCCATGTGTCTAAAAATGAATTCCAAGATGTTTTGGTCCATAATTTTTCCCACAGATCACAGTAAGGCTGACTGGCCTCTAGTTCCCCACATTGTATTTTTGGCCTTTTTTGAAGATGGGTACAGCACTTGCCTTTCCTTAGTCACTGGGGACTAGGTCATCTCTGTTGCCTTTCAAGGATGACAGAGCACACTTGCAAACTCACCTGATGGCCTCTGAATTTCCCAGACTTCAGGGCGATGAATGACTGCATTTATGACTACCGCCTTTAGAAAAAACTACCATGCACACAGCCAAACGTTCTGGCAACTTCATGCTGCCTTTCAGCTAATTGTTTTCCCAAATCTGAAATTTGTAAATCATGCTAATATATGCACAACTAGCATTATATTTCCAAAATTCAATTCTTACACAAGTAGAATTTGATATTTAAACATCTAGATTAAGTGACCACATTGATGAAAATGAAGACAGTGTAAGCTAGGCAAACACAGAGTTGAAAAGCAAAACAGGACAAGGTGGTGCAAGTACTTCGCTCCTTTACAAATCTCACTCAATGAAATTAAACTGTAACAGAAATTAAAACTATCCTGAAACACTTTGAGAGAAGCATGAGAGTGGATTCAAAATAGTAGAAGAGAGAGCATTTACCTATTCAAGATAAACCATTTCATATTTGCAACCATTTATTTGAGCTTCACTTTAAAGAATTCTGTTTAATACAAAAGGCAAATTTATCTTGTGTTCTGTGGCTATACCTGATGTCCAGTAACTTTAATATTATTGCCTTCTCTCTAGTAGAAACCTATGGAACATATGGAGAGTATAGGACTGTACCATGCTTAAAAAATAGAAAATATAGTATGTCTGGTTTAAGTTCTTCTGACATGTAAGTGTAAAGTTTGAACCCTGAAAATCTCTTCACAGATGAGACCGAGCCTGTTAAAGCAAGAGTTATGTATTGTAAATAAAACATATAAAGTTGTACTGCTGAACAGATTACTAAGTTGCTGGGGTTTTGTTTTTTGATTTTATTTTTTTTATGACTACCTATCCTTTTCACTGTAGGGTACTCTGGGTAGACTTAGGAGGTTCTGTGAAAACTGACAATCTACTGTGAAGATATGTCCCAAGAGGGAAAAATAGTAATTTGCAAATTTATACAATTTTTGGCACATTTGTAGGCAAGGAAATTGTTTCTGGATTTTCCCAAAGAGATTGAATTACGTTTTCTATAGCAAAGTACAGCAGAAATACATTTTCTGCAGTGTCCTCAGCCTGGACTATTTCAAAACCCCCAGAGAGCTTTCTAAGTCAGAAAAAACAAATATCTTAAGGAAAGAATCCTACAAAATAAGTTTAATTTCTCCTTTTAGATTTCTTAATTTCCAGCTACAGTTCTGATATCATATGACTGAAAACAACACAGGGGAAGGGGATAACCATGTACACAGAATAATATCATCAGTTTCCAATACCCCGGCTCATTCTGGGAAGGAATCCGCTTAATACAAGAATAATTTTGTTAGAATTTAGTGGACTCTGGTAAAGTTGTGTAAGCAGGACTTTTCTGAAAGGCTCTACAGAACAATACCACACACCTACGAACTACATACCTGGCTTCAGAAAGGGTAGCTTGTATTGTTATTACAGGCCAAGATTTGTTAGCAATCTTTTAGAAAGTTCTCCATCTATAACGTTTCTGGAAAATTTAAGACAGAGCTCCAAAATGGACTATTTTCATCATAAGATGATAGAATAGAATAGAATAGAACAGACTTTTTCAGTTGGAAGGGACCTACTTGGTGTGGGTATGATTTTACTGGATGAGATATCTCTCAGTATGGAGATAAGATACCTGCAAAATTTGGCTAACTACACGCATGCGTGAAAACATGGAACACAATCTTTGTTTAATGCAACAGAACAATTGGCACTGAGGACCTAATCACCACACCATATACATTTCTGGGGTTTTACTCTGGACTAGCCTAGTCTTGTCTCATCTGCTGAATACCCATTAGCAGCTGATCTCCTTGTTTAGCTTCAGCAGCAAGGAAGCCATCTCATGTACTGGACTGCTGATGCTTGCTGATGCAAACCAAAGCAGCACAAGTTGAGAAGATGGGAAATTGCTTTAAAAAATGCACTCCTGATCTGAACTAGAATGCCAATATAAACACACATACGAAGCACCAAGACGTGTCTAGAAGACAGGCATTGAGTATATCGTAGAAAAGTCCATAACAGTAGGCAGAACATCTCCCCTAACTGCTCTCTTCATTATATTCTTCATAATTTATCAACAAGAGCAGCTGAAATCAAAGCACTGACAAAAGCCATGCAGCTTCTGTCACTCTTATTGGCTTAGTCACTTGCATGGATGCATAATAACGGACCCTTTTATATGGAAAGCCTGTTAACTGTCCACCAAAGTTTCAGGTTCATGAACCGTTTGCAAAAAAGTCTTTTAATTCCACTAGTGGCACCACAAACTGGGGAGATGCTCCTACAAAGAGGACCATGTTTACATTAAGAAGCCACAACAGATGAAGAGAATGGAAAGAGAAAGCAAAAGAGAAACTGGTGAGGCAGTAAGTGCTAGTTTTGGCTTCATCTGCAATTTGTGTCCTGCATCTGTAATATCTGGAGCAAGAGAAATCATTCCAGGATACTCATGACTGCAAAGGACACATTTATGAATAGTCCTAACATTTACACAGTGAGTTCCAAGATGAGAATTTGGGTCTTCATTTGATCACTAATGGTACTACCTTAACTCTGGGATTTAGACAGCGAGTTCACTTCAACAACTTTGAGTCAAAGTAAAACAAAGTACTTAGAAGGAGAAAAGAAACAATGGTCTACAATGAAACAAATTAAAATTACCATAAAAACATTCACAAACTATAATTGCATACCATCATCTATGCTGAAAGAGTATGCATATTTTGCTTGATGTAGAATTTTAATTAAAAGATTGTTTAATTCTCTCCTTTTCTTCTCCCAGAACCCTACTGTATCAGATGAAAGGAAAGAATAATTAGGCAATTTTTTGCTTTATTTTCATCATTTAGTGGGTGTCTGTAAGCCTATTTACAGTCCATATTCTGTAAGCACAGAAATATGGACTGAATGCAAACTACTCATTTGTTCCCAAACCTTTCTATAGAACTTATCACTGCAGCTTTGGCACACTAATGAACTTAAATATACGAACAACTTGGCAGTAATATGGCATGATGAACACATTAGGTGTAGGAAGACTGAGCAGCAAAGCAAATGTCAACTCATTTCAAATACCCAATGCAACATCTTGAAAACTGACTTTCTTAGAACACGTACAGCCTTTAAATCACATTCTATTCAGGCCAATTGAATTGCAGTTAGAGGCATAGAATATTGCTAAGAATTTAGCATTATGTATTTTAGAAAAGACAAACAAAATAAAAATGCATAAATCATAGCTAACTACTCAAAAGTTTGCAAAGAGAATTTCATTCCCCATGGGCATATTAAATTGCCTCAAATATAAATTAAGTGATTGCACAGTGCAGAAAGGCTTTTGAGAGAATGTTACAAGTATCAAAGCAAGCCTCTGAAGACATAAAAACAGATATTCAGATACCTCGATTCTGGCCCAATTTTCCACAGCAAAAAGTTTCATCATAACAAATGAGCAATTCTCTCTTTCAAGCCCTTGTTCCAAAGAGCAGAAGCATTAAGTTCACAAGAATTTAAAAGCAGGATAACGGCATGGAAATATTTCTGCCTAAACAGTTAAGAGTCAGTAGTCAGAAGTTATTCAGAACAACAACGTTAGACAACCTTAACAAAAGAACTAAAAACTTGCACTATAACAAAAGAATCACAAGCTTCTTTATTACTATAGCATGAAATAACTTTAAAAAAATCAGAAAGCCTGCACGCTGTCTGGTATAAACTGTTGTACTGGGCTTGGCTGGGAAGGAGTTCATTGTCTTCATAGCAGCCCATGTGGTGCTGTGTTGTAGACTTGTGACCAAAACAGTGTTGATAACACACCAGTGCTTTAGCTATTGCTGAGCAGTGCTTGCACAGCATCAAGGCCTTCTCTGTTCTTGCTCTGCACCCCCAGTGAGTAGGCTGGGACAGCTGACCCCAACTGACCAAAGGGATATTGCATACCGTACGATGCCATGTTTTTGCAAAGCAGCCATTGCTTGGGGACTGGATGGCCATCGGTTGGCTGATGGTGAGTGAGTGCTTTTGCATCACTTGTTTCCACCCCCTGCAAACAGCTAGAACAAGGGAATAACAAACAAGATATCTAAATTCTTTGATGGAAACCCAAAAATGCAGACTCCTTAGCTTGAGCCTTATCTCATCTGCTGCTAAAGGGTGTTTTATTTTGCAGGGCGAGTAGGAGGGTTATAACTGGAGATGCTAATACAGTTTGAAAAAGGAGGTGTTTCTAGCCCTGATAAAACTTGGTAACTAGTTCATTTAGCACTCCTTTAAGTAAGCAACTCATTCATAGAAATGAAATGAGGCCCAAGAGTGAACTTGATGGGATTTTGTTAATTTCTGTCAGTTTATAACATTATGTCCATTGAAGATTAATCCCACTCATATCAACACTGCAGGGAACATTCCAGGTATCACACAAAAGAAGCCTGTTATCAAGGTCCTAAAGTTGCAAAAAACAATGTGATTTCTGCTGAGTTAATTTTTGTGCTACAGCAGAACACATGAAACAAAAGAAACCGCCAACACTCTCTCTTTGTTCCAGGTCATGTGCATACTTGAAGTCCAATATTTGAAAAGAGCCAACAAATAATCATGCATATCGAGACTAAAGTGCTCTGAGATTATAAAAATGTTTGCAGTTGTGTTAAAAGAATGCAAACCAGGCTCCAAGCATAGAATCATAGCATGGTTTGGGTTGGAAGGGACATTTAAAGATCACCTAGTCCAGCCCCCCAGCCATGGGCAGGGCCATCTTTCACTAGATCAGGTTGCTCAAAGCCCCATCCAACCTGACCTTGAACACTTCCAATGATGGGGCATCCACAACTTCTCAGGGCAACCTGTTCCAGTGTCTCACCACCCCATCGTAAAAAATTTCTTCCTTATTCTCAACCTAAATCTACACTAGCTTCTGTTCAGCCCTTAAAGATAAGGTTGCTAAGAGTCCAGAATTGTGCTGGATGACACTTAAAACGTGTCCTTTGCCCAACATTCAGAATGACCTATATTCAAAACAGATCTCCTCCAGAAATTTCTAATTGCACTGCAATTTCAGAAATAAATTTTCAGAACTGTATGCACAATTATAGTCATTTTCTAAGTTACAAAATGTGGTAATAGAGTTATATTAGATCATATTTAAGGGCATTTTTCTTGTCAGGTTATGTTTTGTAAAAATTATACAACGGTGTCTTATCTACAGATTTACAAAGTTATTGGAGCAGCATTATTTTAAATCAGGTGCTATCAATGCAAATCAGCAGCACTGCCTGGAGAGGCCACAGCTTCAACTTACTCTCAACAAGCACTTGCTGCTTGAACTTTGATTCAGAAAGAACTTGGTTATAGAGTGCTTATATGTGTGACAGAATTGTCACGGCAGAAGTCCCCAGTTAACAGTGATGGCAGAGATCATGTGATTGTTATGAATTAGATTGTTAAAGCCAATAAAAGAAGCACAGCATGCTAGAAATGAAAGAAAGCAACCTCGTGGGGAAAGAAGACAGCTTTTCTCAACAGACAAAATCAATGATATATTGATTTTGTTAAGGACAAAAAAGAGCCTTGCTAAAAATTCAGATCATGTGAGTTATTAGTCATTCCAGCCAAATAACTAGTTTTTATGGTCTAGCCAGAAATTGCAAGATAGAAAAAATGCCTGAGCACATTGCAGTAAATTGTACTGTGAAATCCTATTCTCCATGGATTTTTTTTTTTTAATCTGTGGTTTCAGAGTTTCCTCCTCAATCATTTAACACTGTGCCTGATTACTTCATTTGTCTGTCCTTCACCCTTGGTCGACCTTGATGAGCAGGGTGCATCTGAGGAAGCTGATCACGACAGAAAAAAGGCAATGCTTCGGGAAGAGGCAGGAAGAACACCTGCACTCAGGGGTTTACTTCAGGCAGTCTCACAGATGAAGCAGTTCTGAGACTAGTCTGACAAGGTCACGAGGGCACTGCCAGATTTGATTTTGTCTTAAAGAGATCTAATCGAAGTCTCAGGCCTGTAAGGACCCATCTCTTGATTTTAATTGCAAAATGAAAACGCATCTCTTCCACTCTTCCTGTATTGAGAAAACCAAGACAGACATTATGTGAGCAATTGATGATTCTGGTGATCCTGCTCTTGTTTCTCTGTGCCACATACACTGCCCCTGTGTACTTAAATTGTATGTATTTCTACATGCACCTCCCCATCACATTTCTTTTTTACTGGAAAAAGTACTTCATTATCTGTTAAGTATCCACCTATTGACACTTTCAACAAACACATCCTTCATGAACAGTGCGGTATGCCTGCATATCTATGTGTTAGATCTATGTCTTCTAATATTTCTAATTTCAGAATTTCCTCTTTTCATTCTAGTGTCACCAAAGCATATGGAAGAAAACTACTAAATGCATCCATCATGCTCATATACCATACCTTCTCCTTAGCTCAAAAGTAAAGAGATGAGAGCCATTAAAATTAAATTCAAGAAATTAAATTAATTGGGAACATGAGCAACAGCTATATCACTAGAGACTCAGTTTTCCTAATCTGGAGAGCACATTGTAAGCAAGCAGTTGTTCACCTGCAGAAAAAAAACACCTGACAGGGAGGACTGGCGAGGTTGTTTTTATTATCCATTTTGAGAAGAGACAAGAACATATAGGAAAGGAAAGGTGTGAGTGCAGTTAAGTGTGGGATTAGTGGCACAGGAGTTCAGCAGTAACATTTAGTCCACAGGTAGTAATTTTAAAGCAAAGGTTCTAGGGTATGAGCCTATTACAATGTGGTGAGCAACCAATTTCCTGCTTCACCACCACCCTCCTGAATGACAGTCCATCCATTCTCTATTTGTAAAGTAACATTTACTTGCTTAACATGTGGTTAAAAACAAGACCAGGTAAGTACCTTGAAAACAGTGTGCCACATATTTAAATTCATTCAGGTGCTGTGGAACTTGTTGGGGTAGCTGATGAAGAGCAGACACTTTCATCAGGAAGAAAGGAACAGATATATCCTGAAGCTTTTGTTTAATGTGGAAATTTGACGAACACAACCTCTCTATAGAAACTGAAAAGAACAATTTCAGAAAATTACAGAGGCCATATACGCAACAGCAACACCCCATCCAACCCCTTCTGCCCATAGCCAAGTAACTAGAGATAAGTTCTATAGATTTCTAATGATACAAAATGCTCCAGGTAAGGCTCGCTCATGAAACTGTATTCTGCCAACAGTTCTTTGTGGCAGTTCCTCAGGGGTGTGAGCAGAGCAAGTACCATGCACAGAAGGGGCAGGGCACCTCAACGCAGCAGGAGCCAGGTGTCCCTGCAACAGGCAGAATCAAACCATCGCTCAATAGACCCAACAGTTTGGTCTAGCGCCTGCAAGGGAGCACCTTCGAACCTGGCGTCCAGCCCTTTTTGAGGTGCTACAGCCATAGGAGCAGCAGCCTTGCATTGGACTTGCATTTTGCTGTAAATTGATTTCCTGACTTCTCATCTGATCCTGGAGAACAAATTATTCGCTTGGTCTTTGTGATGGCCTCTTCAACATGAAAACTTAGGTACTTCTCCAATCATTTTTAAGCTAAACCCAAACTCTTTCAACCTTCCTCCATGGATCATGTTTTGCAGCCCTCTCATCATTCTAAGTGCTCTCTTCTGGAATTTCTACAGTCTACTTAATTACCGGCCTTACATGCAATCTGCCTACAATCAATACATCTTTTCCTTAACTACTGATAATCCACAGCAAGCCAGCTAGTTTTCATACAGTTGATTATTATTATTCAAGTAGGATCCTAAAACTACTAGAAGTTTAAAGATTAAAATAGCAATTACATGAAATGTTCATTTCTTTATTCATTCCCATTTGCAGAATACCCTAACATGCTTATTTGTGATTTTAACTCCTCTATAGTTTACCTTGTGAGATGCTGCCCTTTTTCTTCCTTCATTTTTAAAAGCTTTTTTTTTAAATTATATTTTAATACCTCAGAGGTTTATTTTGTTTAGTCTATATCACAAAAAAAGAGAAAGGACTCAAGAATAAGAAAATTTTGGTCTGAATGAATATGAAAGCATATGGTAATAACACTAATGTATTAGCTATTTTATTTTTGCAATGTTAAGCAAAACAGACTAAATACTGGCTACAAACCCAGTTATTCCTTGCAGAGTTTCTTAAAATGTTTATTTTTCTCTAAGAAACACTTTTCACTTTGAATTCATTGTTTCTTATACAATAAAATAAAGCTGCTATTATATGAGATTTCACAGACTTCATTCAAATGCACTTTTTTTTGTCAGTAATAAGAAAAGGTTTTGATGACTTTGCTTATAGGAAGAGGGTCCCTAGGTAGACAGAGGAAGTTCAGACCAAAGCCAAACAAGTTGCACTTGCTCCAAAATAAATTTCTCTGCCCCTTTAGAGCCAAACAGCCTACATGGCTACTGTATACAGTATTTTCAGCATTGTTTTTCTGTACTTTTAACCCCATTTCCAAAGGAAGGAGCATCAGAACAACTCCAAATTTGAATGAAGCCACTCTCGTGTGAGCTAAGGACATGAAGTCCTTGAACAGAAAGAACAGAACAACATCAAGCTACTTCTCCTTTGAAACAAGCAGTCTTCAAATTGGAGTCCATGCATGCTGAAAGATCCCTACAATTTTAATGCACTACCCTTCACAAATGCATTTTCAAGTAAAACAAAATCTGAGCAGTAAACCCATCAAGTACCAGTCTGAATTTGCTAAAATAAAAGTATAGCAATTCTTTTCTCCAGAAGCACACACTGATCTATATAAAACCATCTTAAGTTTGGTAAAAGTTTGAGGAAAAATTCCAGAAGAGCAATACTGAACTCAGGATTCCAGGTCACAAACTGCTCTTTCCAGTTTATGGCTCTTCACCCTTCTGTCTATATACTCCCATTCAGTGGCAATCTTTACCCACCCACCCCTAGTATTCTTACTTCAATAAACACCACTTTTTGAATGAAGCATTCAGAGTTAAATGAAAAAGAGAATTTGGGGTCTTTATTTCTCCCTCTCCTTTCCTCAAAATAATGATAAGGATTCATCATTCACAACACAATAGACGAAACCTATTATTAAAGACAAACTTCATCTCTCTTTCTCTGCACAATTTCAGTTTCTATGTTCATGCTTTATAAGTGACCTGAGGAAATACTTCTGTGCAGTACTGCAGACATAGCAAATTGATCACACATACAACAAAGCTTTTGAAGTCATATATAAAGAGTGCAGTTTAAAATGGTAACAATACTCAGGATTATGACACCATTTTTTATCCAAAGATTTCAGAGCACATTACCAAAGGAACTAAGCATCAGTCTCCTTATCACTAAAACAAACTTGGACTAATTACAGGCACAAAATGTACTTAATTTTCAAACCAATATTACTAAAATTACTTCTAATCAGAAAAAAATTATTGTAACATTAAATTTTTTGGTCTTCCAACTACTGATAGTGAGATACCCATAATCAATTGCAATATTTTCCTGATACAATTGTCATATAAACAACATGTCTTTAAGTAACTTTTTAAACATACTTTTACTTAAAGAATACTTCATGTAAGCAAGAAAGGAATTGCAACTCCCACTGAAGCCCTTCAGTTTTGAGAAACAGCACTCAGTAAACTTGCACAGTTATAATTAGATACAGATGGAAATAATCCTTACTGCAACGATCGAAACAGCTGATGTTTTTACAATGGTTCTAAATACAAAACTTGAGGAAAAACTTACTTCATTCAAGACACTAATGAACTTAGATTGATCAGAAAAAAATACATATACATGTCTACAGTATTTCAATCTCACGTTCCAACAATAAACTTGTTTTTTCTTTCTTTCTTTAAGGAAATCTTCCATTTTTTCCCACTTAAATACTCTGTTGATACTTCCTTTTTAGGTATCACCTCTGTGTGTAAGTAATGCAACAAAGACTTGCAAAATGTATGCCTAACTAATCTGAATTATTATCATGTGTAACAAATAATCCAAAGAATTGATCTAAAACTTGAAAAATTACAAACTTCTTCAAGTCTTGCTATTGGTCAGATTTTCAGAAATGTAAAAGTTTCTTTAGCTTTATGACAAACCTTTTTTAAATAGCACAAGTATAATCTTACTGTTTTATATAGCAAAAGTGTTTCTCCATTTGGGGTTTGGTACTTTAAATTTAAAGAACTTAATGAATTTGAGAGGAGGATTTTTTCTTAGAAAAATCAGCCTTCTGTACTACAGAAAAACATAATCGTTTTTGCTCTTGAATATCAGATTTGAATATTTCAAATAAAAAAACGTATCTAAAAGAGATAAAAATAATTATACTACTACACATGAACTGAAAAAGGAAAGAAACAGACTGGATGCAGCTAGAATGTAAAGAACAAAGATCACGTCAACAGCTGACTGATTGGGTTTTGGAAGCTACCATAATCTGAAGTCCTTCTATGCACAAAATATACCAGCAACAACTGTCATCGTATTGCTGAGAGACATCTAGGAAAACTGCAATCCTGAACATTTCATGACTTGCGATTAAATTTTATTTAATTCAGCAATTAAAAAAAACCAAACCACCCAATATTCCATTATTTCCCACTGCTTTATGCTGGTATGTTGATTAGCAAAGAAAGAGCCATAAAGTGACTTCGAACATAAATTTACCATACTTTCTGTGCCAATACTAATACCCATTCACGTTAAATTATTCCCAGAGTCCGAATTAGAAGACTGAAGAGGTAACTTGCTAAAAATATGGAGACAGCACTTTAAAAAAAGATTAAATTAAATGAACACTTTTCCAAATAAAGAAGCTATCAGGACATGTTTTGAATGAACAACTGTACAGTCCTGCTTTGTCAAATAAATACAGCTGAAGAAGAAGCTTTAAAGTGAGACAGAACTGAAAGATGAGAGTTGTCTTTGGAAATCTGCTAAGAAGGGAAAGAAGCACTGCACAGTAAGAGCAGGTAGTCTCAAATTCACTGCAAATAGACTTCCCTGAAGCCTAAGTTCAAGATTGCATTTAGATGCTAGAAACAAAACATATATGTGCCTAGCTTTAATACTTCTCTCAATAAATGCCTTGTCCGTTCCTTCAGAAAACACAAAAACTTACATAAACATTAAAAGGTTCTCATTTGGCCACAAGTATGTTTTACTTGTAAACAATTTGCTTTGTAATCTTCATTTCTCCTGAAACTACTGTTTTTAAACACTCATCACAAATTCGAATCAAAGTCTTTACTTTTATGTCATTATATAGAACCTAATTTCCAGACATTTCTCCAAAAGCAAGTCATTTCCACTGTTCTGTTAACAGTATAAATCCAAAGGAAAGAACTTTCTTAACCCTGCTCACCAAGTAAACAGATTTCTAACATGAACGAAAGCTAAACTGGTCTTCTGGTTGTCAGATTTTTTTTTCACCAAACTCCATTCCCTGCATAACTAAGATTTTACAGAAATGCCAATTAAACATTAATTAAAGAAAATAGACAAAAAACTAGGATTTGCTGCATACAGACTGAGACTTGGCATAGACTTGTGCTTTTTCACTTTCACTATTCAGGCAGAGCCTGCTAAATTTAAATCATGAAGAGTTTAGTTTATTCCTGCTTAGTACAGTAAACACCATCCTTACAGTCTCTACTCAATGCAAGTTAGTCCAAGATCCAATTCAATTCAGGTTCCCTGAGTTCCTAATAATACTGAAGAGATCATTTCTGTACGGCTCAATGATACGGAATTAACCCATTCAAAACCCAAACTTAAATCACAGACAGGGATATCTATGCTTTGAGTTAAAATTATATATACATATATATATACATACACACACGCACACAGACATACATTTATCAATTAGCACCATCTAGTGGGGTCAGTACAATTTATGTAATGGGAGAAATATGTACACTGTTCACGTTTTTCTACATCCTGTGCAAGTTATGATACAGGTCAAGTAATTAATAAAATTCAGATGTAAAAAAAACCCCAAACAAACCCCAAACTCTCTCATTTTAATTCATAATATTATGTTACTCCACCATAAATTCCACAAATAAAAATACTGACACTGAAAGCTGCATGTACATACATATGAAAATTTATTGATAAGAAGAAAAAAAGAAAACCCCACCTCGTAGGCATTCATACACATACAAAACACAATTACAATTTAATTACTATTTTCGATTTTTACTCTTCTGTTACCCTATCACACTCCTCAAGGAAAATCCGCCACTCTTTAAAAGAAGCTATTCTGAAGTATGCAAACGATGAATTAAGGCCTCCATCATCAGAGCAGAATTCTGCTGTAAACACAACTTTTGCTAAAACTGGATCGAAGTGCCACAAACACTGGATCACAACCCAAAATGCCAATAAAATGACAGATTATATACTTCTGAAATTTTCAAAGTAATTAATTTAAAAGAGGTCACCTACACTAAAAACAGATCCTAAGAACTAACCATACTCATTTATACCATTTCTCAAATGTGAAACATAGAAATTGATTTTTAGTCAGTTTTACATTAAAAACTGTAGGGACTTAACTCGTGCAAATAAATAATGCTGAAGATTTTCAGATGCAAAAAGCTAACAGTAGTAGACCCCCCCTACATCAACTGCGTGCAAGAAAGACTTACAATAAGAAGTAGCAGCACATGAGGGTGCTTAAATGCAACAGGCAAAATCTCTACCGGCCTCTGCCAACAGGCAAGCGAGCTAAAAACATTACTGCTCCCTTCTCCCTCTGCCTGCTTACAGTCCGGGTTAAAAAACAAAGCAAAACAAACCAGAAGACAATTAATCACTAAAATTAAGCACATGCTTAAGAGTATTAGGACAAGTCACAAGTGTCATAAATGCTCTTTAATGAAGCCATGGTCGCGAAAGCAAAGGACACCTCAGAAGACATACTTTGCATTTAGGTCTTCCCTTATTTCTAAAAAAGGTGATTGACAGCTAGCACAACTTCTCAAACAGATCACAACAAATCAAGTGGAACGCGGACAATGAGGGCCAGAGACATCTCTGGTGAAATCCCACATCTAAAATTAATACGAACATATAAAGTTGTGAAATCTTAAAAAATAGATAGCAAAAGTAAAAAGCACTTTATGGTGGTTAATAAAGGACGATCTTCTGTTCTTCCCTACTACACTTGGCACTAGGTGAAAGTCAGTTTTATTTTTGTTTCTGGGAATACTGGTAAAAGTAGGTAAAAATTCAGAAAAACAGAAAAATGTGGAGAAAATATGTAGATATGGGGGAAAAAACCAAGATCAATAAAAACCAGCAGTGGAAGACTTGCAGCAAGTACTTCAGAAGTCACAGAATATAAGAATAGAAGATGCTGAGGCCTGCACAGTACAGCCAGGTGCCAGGCTACAACTTAAACCAAATGGAAATCAAAATAAAGAGATTCTAATAAATTAATTAATAGCAACAAACAAGATTTATAGTAAGAATTTTAATTTAAAAAAAATATGAAGACACCATCTGAATTTTATTTAAAAAGACAGAGAGATGTGTTAGGAGTAAAATGTCCCAAATAAGTACAACCAGATAATTACAACAGTGTTAACAGATACAACTTATTCTCAACCTTCCCTGCAGAGGACGGAAAAACACCAACACTGAAGTGGAATGTGTGTTGTAGGATAAAGAGGAGTATGAAAAATGATGACAAAATATTGGAAAAAAACTGCAGTAATTTAGGAGAGATTTACTGCCATTTCCCTGTACCTTTTCAGACCACTGCACTTCAAGCTTTTGCACTAAATCATCCAAACGTGCAAACCCATTTTACAGGAAGCTTCAAATCAAAGCAAACATATTGATTTCTTTTTATATTGGAAGGAGTAACACAAATGTATTTGTACAGGTGTACAAAATTACCGCCATGCCATATCTTTAAATTTTGGAAAGCTGGTAGAAAACTGCAGAAATTGCCTCATGACAGAGGAGATGACAGTAACAAAGATAAGGGAGCTGTATTGGCACTTCTACTATTATAAAAAAGAATACAGAGAGAAGTTTAGCAATTTTATTCTTCAAGAAATAAGGATCTATGAAAATACAGACCAGCAATACAAAAGTATCAGCTACTGGGACATCAAGAGATTTCCTGCAAGTTTCCAACCAGGAACTGCCCCCCAGCACCTTTTTTCGAGTAGGATGCAACCAGAATATCAGCCAGCATGACCTAGCCTGATTTACACTGCATTTGAATATGAAATCAGCAAAAATTTAAATGATATCAGGAAGAAGTATCATTAAGCAGGGATTTTTTTTTACATTTTTATGCCATAGCTGAGTTACAACATTAACAAAAGGCCACACATTTCCTTTTATATCATGCAAGAATGTCAATTTACACTTGATAGAACAAGAAATTGCAAATATTGATCCAGCTTAACTCAGTTGAGCTCCTCCAGATCAACTGAAATACACCAATGTGCTCCCTAACTGTATCCATCTTCGGATGATCAACCTCAGTGTATGAGAGGTCACTCTTACCTACATTCTTAAAGGTCTGGAAGATGAGTGGAAAAACTGAAATAAGTAAAAACCAGCACGATATTCCCACAAAGAAGCCATGAAAGAACGGTTATGAAAGTGTTAATAGGAATAATAAAAGGAGAATAAATGCACATAACACAAAGGGAATTAAAGGCGTCTCATACATTAAAAATTCATTTAGCAGTAGAAAAATAAATAGAAAATAATCCAGTTCTAATAAGTTAAAAGACCAATATACATACTCAGAAAACACAGAGACAGAGCAGAAGCAGGACAGAAGATATGATCAAGCCACAGGTCTGTCTTAGTGGTTACCTGATAAGCAACAAGAGGAAAATATTGCTTCCCCTTTGGGAGAAGACAATAATAAAACTTGGTCAGATTATTAGTTAGAATTAGTTAGAAATTGGTAGAAAGTACATGTTTCAAGATGAAAGAGCATGGGCACACAACTACAAATATTTTGTTGCTTGGCATGTGCTATGGTATGATTTGTAGTTAGCCTTTAATGACATACCAAACTTCAACATGACCAGCTTAGTATTTCAGATGCCGATTAACATGATTACAATCATGGGTTACTTTTTTCCTAGAATGTTTGAAACTTGGAAATTCAAAATTGCACCCTGATTTATGGTTTGATCCTGATTAAAGCTGTATATGTCTGTAGTGTCATTACCGGATTATTTAATCACTAAATCTCAACAAAAACTGCTCTTTTCCATGAAACCCAATCTGTAAAGCACATTAAAATTCAAGATACTTTATGAAGATGATACGCATACTAAATGTAAAGCAGTACTGAAGTTATCCCATACATAATTACTAGCATTTATAGCTGGCACGTTTTTGTTTTTTTAACTCTTAAATGTCAGTATAATTGAGGCAAAGTCATGTTTGTGAATAATTGACACCAGTGGCATTTACCTTGCACAGGCTGCGATTTCTATCAAAAGTTAACAAGAAAAGTTAGGAAGACATAGGGAAACAATACAGACTTACTTTCCAACGGACAAAATGAGACTGTTTACCCCACACCATCCCCACCACTCGGTAAATATGCTCTTCATGAAGTGTCACACTGTACCTCAGCCACTGGGGCAGAAAAGAGTCAGCGGCTCCAAGGCTCAAAATCTCCTCCTCTTGGGAGCAATGACTTTATGTCAGAGGTCTATGAAACAGGGTGAAGGAGAAAGGCAGCAGGATAGAAATCAGAGGAAAAACAACCTAAAATTGAAGGGGAGGGCACAAAGTGCCTACTTAGCATAACATTCTCTGAAACAAACAGTTCTGAAGCAAAAACGTGTCCTCACTAACCAGTGGATGCATCAACAGGGGCATATTGATGCATCTAGTACAGTGAGTAAAAGTACAGATAATGAAACTAAAATAAGAAATGGAATTCCGAAGTCAAAATGGATTATTATTCTGTTCCTTTGCGTCAATAATATTGGTGGGTGTATGTCTGTGTGTGTGAGATCCAAGTCCAGAAACTGATGAGAGCAGGTTGTGCTTATACTTCCCTAATGAATTTAATCATGTGTGTACTTTGCTAGCACTCTTTAAGCTGGAGTAGCCAGCAAGTAAGAGGAGACCCATACCTGAAAGGACTCAAGGTCTTAACCAGTGGCTGGGTTTATTTAGTTGGACTTAGAGCCTGTGCTGGTATTTGAGGAATCTGTAAATGTGGTTCTGCTTAGAAATCTAGAGAGCAAAGGTGTGTGTGTTCTCAGCGGTAAACTTCAGCCCTGATCAGCTGGAGAGGAGAAATAGGACCAGGCTGTCTGCTTTTTTGTTTATATGAGCGCCATTGGTGCTTACACGGGTAAAGGCACTGCTCTGCCTGTGGTAGCCTTTCTGGCCAGCTGGGCTAGGGGCATAGGTGCTCAGCCTCGCTACTGGTTGGACTTGCAAATGGGAACAGCAGCAGCCGCATCCATCTCTCAGTGCACCAGCCTGGGCTTCTGCAGCGGAGACAGGAGTCCTCACGTCCTGGGGTCAGCTACACTTGGCAACTCTCATAACACCTTTATACTCCATCAGCACTGATGGAGTTTAAAAGATTAAATATCTCATCTAGTTTGCATGTAATGACATAGCATAACTTTGCAAATACATGCAAACTAGGTGAGAGTAGTCTTTTCCCTATGAATTTACATGGCCACATGAACATGGCATACAAATATTTCACCTTTATACACTTACTGTCTTAATTTCCCTAAGAGACCAGGAATTAATCCAATTCTTATTCAGTAGATGAGAAATAGAAGAAGCCTGCAGACATACATGGGAGGACACACTGAGGGAAAAACTGGGTCTTAGTAAGAAAAATGGCAGGGGGGCAAAATACATGACCATAATGTATGCATGTGCAACTCTTAATTAATTCTTTATTAATTAACTCTTAAGTTAAATCCAGTTGGCAGCTGGTCACAAGTGGTGTTCCCCAGAGCTCAGTGTTGGGGCCAGTTCTGTTTAATATCTTTATCAATGAGCTGGATGAGGGGATCGAGTGCACCCTCAGTAAGTTTGCAGATGACACCAAGTTGTGTGGGAGTGTTGATCTGCTGGAGGGTAGGCAGGCTCTGCAGAGGGACCTGGACAGGCTGGATCGATGGGCCGAGGTCAATTGTATGAGGTTCAACAAGGCCAAGTGCAAGGTCCTGCACTTGGGCCACAACAACCCCATGCAACGCCACAGGCTTGGGGAAGAGTGGCTGGAAAGCTGCCTGGCAGAGAAGGACCTGGGGGTGTTGGTCAACAGCCGGCTGAATGTGAGCCAGCATTGTGCCCAGGTGGCCAAGGCGGCCAACAACATCCTGGCTTGTATCAGAAATAGCATGGCCAGCAGGACTAGGGAAGTGATTGTCCCCCTGTACTCAGCACCGATGAGGCTGCACCTCAAATACTGTGTTCATTTGGGCCCCTCACTACAAGAAAGACATTGAGGTGCTGGAGCATGTCCCAAGAAGGGCAACAAAGCTGGTGAAGGTCTAGAGCACAAGTCTGATAAGGAGCAGCTGAGGGAACTGGGGTTGTTTAGTCTGGAGAAAAGGATGCTGAGGGGAGACCTTATCGCTCTCTACAACTACCTGAAAGGAGGTTGTAGAGAGGTGGGGGTCAGTCTCTTCTCTCAAGTAACAAGTGATAGGACAAGACGAAATGGCCTCAAGTTGCACCGGGGGGGGTTTAGATTGGATATTAGGAAAACTTTCTTCACGGAAAGGGTTGTCAAGCATTGGAACAGGCTGCCCAGGGAAGTGGTTGAGTGACCATCCCTGGAGGTATTTAAAAGACATGTACATGTGGTGCTTAGGGACATGGTTTAGTGGTGGACGTGGCAGTGCTAGGTTGACAGTTGGACTTGATGATCTTAAAGGTCTTTTCCAACCTAAACGATTCTATGATTCTAAATAGCCCCCTGAGGCACCAGTGTTTTTTGAAAGCAAATCCAAGACAGCTCTAACTGTAGACAATTCAATGTTTTTAGAACTGTCAGTACAGGAATAGGAAAGATTTTTGCACCATAGGTACTTTAGAGTGGTTCAGCTACAGCCAGAAAGCATGAAACCCTTCTCTCTGTAGCATGGCAACGGACCACGTCACCATACTTATGATGCTATGTCAAAGTGAATCTGTACGTTTACATTTTGCTATTGCATTGAAGGCATAGTCAAGTTACAGCAATTGCTCATTGTAAATTACTCATCCTTGATTTGCACAGACAAGTAAGCCTTATGCTTTGCATGTTTTTACATCTTATTTCTTCAGCACCTTATTGGTTACTCTGCAGTGACTGTGCACCATGTGGATAGCACCAGTATGTTAAGTGCTTACATGCTGCAGCTCTCAACTTAATGTAGCTTATGTTTGAAGTGAACTTCCACTGATGACATCACACCTGCAAAGTGAGCACTGGATTCTACAAAGATACACAGAAACGTCTATTCGAGAAACAACCTGTGGTTAAGAGAACACTGCTATACAAACAATGCTATCTGTAAGCCTAGAGGAATAGCGCACATCGAGTATACTACATTGCTCTCTTCTTTCCATGCTTTAAAAAGGAGAAAAAGAGCTATAGAGATGACTGAAAAAAGTTGTTGGTTTTTTTTTTTGTTTTTTTTTTTTTTTTCAAAAAAGTGCTTAAGGTGGCACAGAAGAAAGGAAAGTAATGGGGAACAGAAAAAGAAAAGGAGTAAAAATTGTGTGTGCGTGCCTGTATTTCATACAAAGGAGGAAAGGTAGTGAGGATGTGTGTAACATTACTGAATGCTACAAATTAACTTCACAAGGATTAGCTGGAGAATAGATACAACCAAGATTTCCAAAAAAGAGAAGGAAAGTTAACATTAGCAGTAACAAAACCTGCTGGTAGGAAACACAGGCAGGCATTTTTATTAAATCTTATTGTATCAGTTTCCATGCTTCAGGAAGATTTTATAACTATCACATCCCATCCTTCTTAACTCTTACAATGTTTTTGCATTGCAGAGGCTTGTTTGGGTAGTTATGACTTTCTGTTCTTAAAAGGAAAATAGTCCAAGACAGTAACAAAAAAAAAAATTGTTTTAAACACTCCCTCACATGTTCTGCCACAGAACTTCTGGTCCAAGGGAAAAGAACACTGTAGAAAAACAGTTTAAAATTACATTATCCTTGGATGTCTTAGATTTATCAGACTACTATTACTGAGCAGCTTAGGAGACCTTTGATTGGCCTCAGTGTCATAGACAAAAAATGTATCACTTTGGTTAAATAAATACTGCGTAAGCTTTGTACGATCTGAGTATGAGCATAGATTTGGGTTCTACAACTTCTCGTCGAACTGCTGCACCAGTTTTGTCACCGGGCTAGCACATTGCCCCCTTGGTAACAATGAAATTACAAACTATTTGTCTTAGAAGGATTGATTTAGTTCTTTTATGCCCAGTACATTTTGGCTGTATTTCTGCTACTCTTTGGAGGTTTCCCAGCAGAAACTTTAAATCAATTACCACTGATCCAAAAAAATGCCTCTGTCTGGATTTTAACCTAAACCAAAGTTTTTTCACATTCCAAAGCACTGATTTATTCCACAAGTTTCAAGTAATAGTCATAGACCAACACTTCACACCTCTGATTTAATAAGCTTATCTGCTTTATTTTTCATTTCAAAAGTTTGTTGGTACACCATACCTGTAGAGACTTCTGATATCAACCCAACTTCTACAGCTTTGATGAGACTAAACTGTCAACAAGAGAATTTAACTGATACTTTGGAAACTGATCTTTGAATTTTTTTATTATTATTATTTTTAACAAAGTGGGCTGAAAGGAGGAGTTGATGACAAGAACAGGACTTCCTTATAAAAATCTAGATGAAAAGTTGCAAGCGTCTATTACTAAACACATTAGCAACTCTGATGGAGAAACTGCAAGATGCTGGAGAGACCAAACTTCTGACAAAGAAGTGAACACTAGATATCCAGTTAAACTTCTACCAAAAAGTACAAAATAAAAACAGATGAAACAAATAGAAAAAAGTATTTATCACAGGAGAACCCATTCAATAGACTTGAGGACAAAACGATTATTTATGTCCACTAGCTGTCTGTTTCCTAGTAAACGATCTACTAGCTACAATTATAACAAATACTTTTAGTTGAACCATCACATAGGATCCGAATTTCACCACAACTGCACTAACTTGACATGCCTTTTTTTTTTTTTTTTTTTTTAATTACAAACAAGGTTACACTGTCCAAAGCTCTGCCTGACCACTTTTTCAATAAATTGGTGGTACATTTTTTCACTTTATGAAAGGCACTGATAAGCACAGGTATGTATGTGTAAACACACACGGCAAAACAACTTTGTCTTTATTCAAGAAAAGAAACAGTAAACCTGTTACGTGCTATATAATATGTGGAAAGTTGGGAGGTTTAGCTATGATTTCAAACAGGAATGTATTTTTATTTTGCTTATTTTTGCCCAGTTATTACCTGATGTACTGTATTTTTATACAGTAAGAGCACAAACAAGTCAAAGGGTTCAACACACACACATCAACCAGAACCTCCCCATAATCTCAACAAGAGAAGCAAGTGTTTGCTCAACGCCTGGCTGCTAGCTACCTTTTCCCTAATGCTTCCATGGAAACAGTATCAGCCTAAATAAAGTAAAGATCCTGTACTATTTTCTATAAAACTTCAATTACCTTATTTTGATTAATCTGATCACTGTTCCCATGGAAATTAAGTTTAAAGGCAGCTGACTGCCTCCAGCTAGGAGCGATCTCTTTACTTGCAGATTTCAGTTGCTGGCTATTGAGCAAGTCTCAAAAAATCACTTCGGCTTCAAAAGTAACACTTTAAATTTATGTGGCATTTCATAAGGAATAACACCTTGCATTACACTTTTTTTGAATGCAATAATTTTGATGGAAGCAAAACGACTTGTTGCTTCAGTGGTAATTACTCCAAATATGAATGCAAACTATTGTCAGTCACCAAGAGGCTTTCTTACAGAGTATTATTTTTTCAATAACTTTCATCCTTAGGTAAGCGGAAAGCATGTGGCAAGTTTATATTTCAGGAATTAGACCATTACCTACAAATACTCTGGATGAGCAGAATACTGAAATTCTAGCACTCCTCCGTATATATTCTGTATACATACAACATAAGCATAACATCTCCATACAACTCAAGCAGGAAGCTTCAAGAATTAACTGGAGATCAAGCTTCCTCTCCAGACAATGAGAAAAACAAAAGCCTTACATTTTCTCCATGCAGCTTTCATATTTCTTTGCAGATTCAGTATCCTAGTACTGTCTATATATACCTTACTGCTAGATAGCTCTCTAGGGCTGAAAACATTGCACATTGCATGTTTTGCCAAAAGGACTTGAGGCAAGACTGCACCACGCGCCTCTTTCAACAAGGACATCCTTACAAAAATTAAGATTTCCTAGGTCTATGATGATCTGGATTTAAAGAATGACAAATAACTACCACCTATTATCTAGTATCTCGATATTAATGAGTTCAACTATAGTAAATTCCTTCTGCCCTTGCCAGAAATGGTAAAAGTTTTCAAACTGGCACCAACGGACCACATCTGTGCGTTGTTTGGACAGTCTGCATTACAAGAGTGATCGCTTTACTCTTGCACACTTTCTCTGACCGAAAGATGTAAGTGATAATGTAAGAAGCAACCTTGCCCAATTCTCCTCTAGAGCATTAAGAACAATTATTTTTCATTGGCCATGAATTGTTACCAGCTGCCAACCACCACACTCACACCTCCTCCTCCAGATGGCCAGGTGGTAAATGCTTACTCACACTGCTTTTTCCTTCTTTTTTTTCCCATCTCCAAAGCAAACAGCACTTCAGACCTCCACATGAATATACAGAACTGCAGCCTATTCCATGTGCCAGGGAGGCACAGCTTTTTTAAAATAAATATGGTTGAGAACCCAGCAGTAAAGAACCTTAAGGACTTCAAGTATCAAAGCAACTTTTTAGTGAATGAGCTATCAGTTTCAATAATTCCAGCCATTCTGAGATGGTCCGGACACCTCTCCAACGCTACAATGCTTTCCCCTGAAACCACAACCCACTCACTCCATTTGATTTGAGGTTAGGTGCCACCTATGGTATACCCAGTCCGTACCACCTGTGGTATACCCAGTCCCACCTACTGACCCACACTTTCTCTTCCAGTACATTTTCCAGGCCTGATGCTCTTGGGTAATGCAGCTCCTCTGAGCTCCTTCTGAGGTAGGCTGGTTTTGTCTGCCCTGAAATCAGAAACCCCTCTCACCATTCTCTTAACAGGTGCAAACATACTAGCCATGAAAATCCCATCACAAACACACCCTGCTCTCTCCATCTTCTATATAACATAACAGTTAACAGAAAAAAAAAAGAGTCCTTGTGATCTGCAGAAACAGACAGTTCCAACAATAAATTATGAATATTGTATAAATATTAGTTCTAGAGAAAGTGTACATGAAGAACAAAGTAATGAGAAAGTAAATAACTTTGTATGTTCAGCAAAAAATATTTCAATATCAGCTTCAAACTTGAAGTGCAGAAGCAGGCAACATTAACATCATCAGGCTGCCATGAAGAAAGCCAACTCCACCTCAGCACAATCTCCAACCTTCATTCCATATAATTTGTGTCATGCTCAGGTCCTACACTATCTAATACATCCTCCTCAGCCACCACCACCCTCCCGGTCCTTTGACACATACACAGATATCATTTCCTCCATCTGTGGGTCATCCCCACCAAACTTTCAGAACAATGAGTTCAAAACAATCAGTTGTCCACACACGACTCATTGGAACAACTCATATAATCTGAAGTCCATTTCCTCTACGTTCTTTCAGGAAGAAAATCCAAATGTGGGGATGCTTGAGCACGTGCCCAGGCAGGAGCATTCACCATTTGGATGCCCGACGCGGGAGGTGAACGCACATCATCTGTGCAGCACGCACCTGGATGTTGGCTGCAGACTGTCTGACACATCACAGGGCAGGGGAAGCTGCACCATACGAGTGCCAAAAGAACCTGCATAGCTCTTCCCAGGTGAAAGGTTGGACACTTACGAGTTAATCTATCCTCTAACATAAAACAAGCCATGAAACCTCATTGAGATTCTCGGATTCTGTACTGTAGGTGCAAAGTCGTTCACCCTACAGATTAACAGCTTTTTTTCAGGGAGTTTGTGTGTAAAGTTTTGGGTAAAAACTAAAAGAGCATATATAAACTTGCCTAAGAATGAGGCTTGTACCAGTCCAGACTGAAGACTTAGCACATCACCTGCAGATCGTTGATTTTACCACTGTAAGCACGTGTCATATCAATCCCTTTTGCTTTGCCCTAGTCAGCTCAATTTTTTAAAATGCTATCTTTATTTTTCTCATTACCAACAAAGGAACCATGGCAGGCTGAAAGCATCTACATTTACATATTGAAAAATCTGAATCTTCACACTGAAAAGTTCCAGTACACTACAATGATTGTAGAATTTGGGCTATGTAATCATATGATTCAATTTACATGGCAAAGAAATTACACCAGGATACACTCAGCTATTTTATTTTTAGAGATTAGATTACCTAGAAAAAGCTGTTAGCCATCGACATGGACAAACATTAGCATATACAAAATAATTTCACAGAACTTCTAGCCAAGTCATATCCAGGTGAAACTAATAGAAAATTAGCACAAATTAAGGTCTTGCAGGGCCAGCTACCAAAATACTATGCAGTTATAAAAAAATCAGACTAGACTCACCAAATATTCCTTACTTTTGCAGTAGTTTTTTTTCTTTTCCAGTGCCACATACTGCTTTTTAGATGTACAAACTCTTCCCTATCAAGGGAACAGCAACACCACTTGCTGTGGCTTCTTTTTCATTACACAAAGTACAGTACTGGCTAAAGAACCATGCATGCTCTGAGCTGGCCAAAACCAATCAGTAAAATACAATTGGTTAAGAAATACTTCAATAGCAGCCCAACAGGTAACCCTTACTCAATTCTTGAGCATTACATTCACAACTAGAAATGTTTAAGGCAACAGTGCAAGTAGAAGCTTCATCTTGGAGCTAAACAGACAAACAGTAAAACATGTGTCCGGTGTGCCAAGAGCAAGCAAACACACATGGAAATTCTTGCAGCTCCTCTAAAAAATAAGCTAAAAGAGTAGTTAGAACAGATCTTTATCTATCCCGTCTGTTCCTCTAGAAGCCGCCCAAGCAGAGCACATGTGTACTATTTCAGGTTTCAGCTACAATAGCGCTCATCATTACCCTGAAGGATCATCTCTTCATGTTTCTTTTCTACAAATCTCTACAGAATTACTGGGATCTCTCCTATATAAAAAGTAATGCGATGGCTGAAGATTTTTGGTAGAACTTAAGACAGTCATGTAATAAGACAAGGAAGTAACAAATTGAGGGAAGCAGAGACAATTTTTAAACATTCACTATCTAGAGCCAGTTTTCTCTTCCAAACTGTCAACAATGGTTGTGGGTTCCCTCTTCTCTATACTTTGCAAACTAAAATCTAATCAACAGATTCCTTTATTGAAAAAAAGGACAGCAAGGACAGTTGCATCAGTTTTTGCTGGTTTTACTTACTACAATAGGAATGTACTGCAGGGAACAATCCAGTATTTGCAGGCGAATAGACTGGATGATCTAATACAACTTTTCCATTTCTGACTTCTTAGAACAGCTCAGGCTGATCCAAGTTCACAAAGAGATTTCTGTCCAACAATACTGAATGAAGATAACTCCAAGACAAGGTTTGGGGCTTTTTTTTTTTTCTTTTTTTCTTTCTTTTCAATATTGAGAGCGCCAGAATAGCAAACCATGCGCCATAGGATACAACCATACAGAAACCATTATGATTAATTAAATACCCAAATAACTTAGAATAGCTGTAGTAAAAGTAGAAAGTTCATTTTATACTTAAACCTTCAAGTAATTTGGAGCATTTCACCCGTGTTATAACTTAGGAAAAAAGCACTTTTCTAATATTTGAAATTATTAAATAGTAAGGTAAGAAGATCATAGTGGAAATTTTTATTAAGCAGTGTGTCTATCTGAAATAGAGAAATATTAGTGCCTAATTAGTAGTATACCCATGCTCATTTTCTTCCAAACCAACAAATACCAGATTTGCAACATCCTTGGCTCTAAGCTAGTGCCTTTTTTTTTATTATTACAAAATATCTGTCATCATTCTCTGCTTGAGGAATTAAAAACATTTGTCTTTGCAAGTACAGTTGACTTTAAGAAGTTATTGCTAGGAAAAACAATCTTTCAAATAAGACACCAGAACCCAGAAAGAAAGATTTGGCACTTCTGAAGCCTTGTAACAGGGAAAAACTATGGCAGATGGGGTTCCTTCCTCTGCTTTTACGGCTCTCTTCCAAAAAGGCTATGGACTGCCTTCTCTGAAACTTGATAGGATACTGAATAATCCTTCTAAAAAAATGCGTTAAAGGTCAAACAAATACCAAGAATTTCAGATACAGTTAAGCCTATCTTGGGGCAGGGATATGAACTAGATAACCTTTTGAAAGCCCTTCATACCCTACTTTCTATAACTGAACACCACTGAAATCAAAAGGTGAGGTTCAATAGCCTGTGATATGCTCTGTGTCAAACCAGATGCTCTTAACAGCCTCAATTCTTATAATTAAAAAACTTTGTCTTTTGAATGAAATTGGTATGGCATATTAAAGAAGTGCAACTAGTGAACACTAAAGATGCAGTTTCAAGAATTAAGTCTATTTTAAGATAGTGTGAGACTTAATAGGACATTAAAAGAAACGTTCACAGGCTGAGAGTTACATGCACATTTAATACTTGGACCTAAAACTGACAAGATAAATAATAAAGACGGTTGGAACACTTCAATGCCTTCTTGTTGTAACTGCAATAAAGTGACCATTCACTGATCCCCAAAACTTTCTATCTGCCTTAAGAAAGCTTTCTCATGAATTCTTTTTTGTTAAAATCAGAAAGACCAATCCACCCTGCAATAACAAACAACATGGTAACTAGGGCACACAACTAGGAGAGCCAACTTTTCCAAAGCGAGAGTATACTCGAGGTGAGTAAACTAGTTGCTGCCGTGCTATCTTTGACTTCTTTCGGGGGAAGGGGCAAAAGGGAGCAAGTGAACAAGTTTTAGGTTTCGCCTCAACAGAAAATTAGAGCAAATGTTGAAATTTCAATGTTTTGCAGATCGACACTAATTTTCAAGCCAGCTGTCTAATTCCCAAACCAGAAAGAAAACTGATTTAGCTACTGACCTAACATTTTGCTTAGATGCACACCACTGTCAGCCTGTATTAGAAACAAAAACAGGGTTCCCCTTTCAGTGATCATCTTAGCCACGTGAACAGACAGCTGCAACAAAGCAGTACAGAGTCTGGAAATCAAAGCATTTCAGAAACTTTGGTGAAATTCTTTAGGCAAGCGAGTATTCCCAAGCACTGTTCCTCTGTTTGTTGCTTTTGTGTATCAACTACCAGAAAGTACTTGTGTTTATTTTGTATGTAAATTCTCAGCCAATTTAAAAATAATTTTGGTCAAGTATCAGCATTATTACATCTTTTTCCAGAATAAGATAGCTGAAAGAAATGGAAAAAGGTGACTCTTAAAACCTACATTGAAATAATCCCAATTTTAAGCTTCTTCTAGATCAATGACTGACAAGAGTAACAAATTCTGCTCAGTTATGGGTAAGTCTGGATATATTCACGGCACGGGTTACTACCACCTACTGACTCATTTGAGACCTCAGAATTTCCTTCCAGCTTGCATAAGATCTGCACTGGAGACTGAAGACATACTTACCATTTTGTAGGAGTGGGACATTTCTAACCAGCTGATTGGTCCCATTTTTCTGCTTATAAGCAATTTTAACATTATTGGGGTAGCTCTGCATACTCCCATGGCATGCTTTGATTTCTTGTTGCTGATCATTTTCATAGCAGGACACTTTACTCAAATATTCTTCCAAACTTATTTTAGGTCATACTTTAGTCCAACATATTTATGTGCAAAACACAATTTTAAATGGAGGCAAGCCAATAAAAGAAACAGCTTACTAGAATTTCAGTTGACTTTGTTAAAGGAAATTATTTTAAATTAATGTGGCTACTGAACTGTTGCCATACTTGACCTCAGAAAATATATTCCTTCTAATTTTTGCTGTGAATATTTATTTATTTAAGCTAAACTCCAGGTCTTGAATGTTGACCATAAAGAAGTCTCAGATTTCCTGCTACTATTTCGTACTCTTTTTTTTCTAAACAAGGGCAAACAACATATGTTTGCTGCATTAGCATTACACTGCCAAAACATCACTCTTAAATGAAATCATCTATGTATTTTTGGTAGAATCTTATTTAACAACTTCCACCCCTGACAGAAACAGAGTTAAAACAAGGCTGTTTTGTTTTCACTGAGCAACAGTTTGATCACTGGTTTACTAGATGGCGCTCAAAACATTTTTCCATACACTCTTCTCAAAGAGAATCTGACTTAAATGTGGTTTACCTTCACCAGTGAATGAAGGCTTTTTTCACCAAACATATCCCAGAGGAAGGTCAGGTCTTCCTGGCTGTCCACATGTGGCTGCAGCTGGGCTGGCAATGCAGCCAGCAGCTCGTACAGACCTATAAAATGAAAATAAAACACAAAGTGTAATCTGGGGGTGATCTCATTAATTTCACTTAACAGTTCTGTGTAATTGGCTGCCTGGAGCATGTCATTTTAACTGAACAGGGAGTCTAGATATCCAGCATAACATTAACTTGTAGAACCAAAAGGAACACTTAAAAAAAAATTACTAAGAAGCAAGTATTAGCAGTGTACTTTTTACCTTGTCACAGTTGTCAAGCTTCTACGTCCACATATATTTACACAAGGTTATGCAGAAAATTCATAAAAGTTTTGAAAAAAGGACAAAACCAGAAAAAAACATACATTCCTTTGCTTAATCGTTATTCCATTTCCCTTGATGTTAGCCAAAGAGTGAAATGAGTCATGAATAGGAAAAACTTCCTTAAAAGAACAGAAACTGGATAGGGTGGTCCATTAAAAAAAGGTTCGTGGTTTCTCTAAATATTTCTTGCTAATATGTTGCTTAATATTTTTTTTAATCCCGTGTTCAGTAGGAATCCACAGCAAGACAAAAGGAACTGCTCTGTTTTGTGGGATTAAACCTTAAAAAACAAAATCAACACAGTTTTCCCAGACACACACGCACACAGAAATATTTCAGTAACATTTTTAATTTGCAGGTATTTGAGATTCTCCGTAAGGTTAAAGCAATTGCTGTTCCCGGTTATTTGTGGCACACCTCACCAGCAGTCTCCGAGGGGCAGACAGTAGCACACTGTTCCACAGTAGCATACAGCATAAAATATCCATCATGCACGCAGGCCATCAAACTGCTGTCCAAGAAATGTAGCAACAGTGTTTGCAGCAGCCCTCTTTAGGGAGGTAACCTGGCATGAGTTGATATCAATTCATAGCACATGTTTAATTTTCCAGTGGGATTACTTGGGGTAAAAAGGACAAAATGCCTTTTTCTCCTGTCTGCTGTCTACAAAAACACCAATAGTCTCCTGGGATCCAAGATACACGGTCCTGCTATTATTTTTAGTCTGAGTAAGTGCTGCTGTTCATCACAAGGACAGATTTACAAGATATTCTACTGGTAAAGAACATTGTTGTAAGTTATAGGTTACCTATCGTTATTACGCCTATTATCTCCCTAAAACTTATGATTTAGAATATTTATTAGTAAACATGATTTCACAACCTTTCCAGGCACTATATATCCCTTTCAAAATTACATACAGCACCTTTGGGATTCAATTATTTAACATTTTTGTCTTTTTACTGCCTTTCAGTAAAATATTCTGGAAAAAAAAGTTCCTTCCAGATACATTCTTTTTGTGGTCCAAGCGTTTTTGGTGGTTGACATTCATTTCTCTTAGAATCTTGCTTTTATTTAAATCTGCTCTTGTTTATGCTTCAGAAATACTGCAAAAAGAGGATACAACTCAAACCACTACAATTTTGCATGGATAGAAAAAGAACACTGAGCCTTGCCTAGTGAGACACAGTCAGTGATTGAGCTGACATCCAGAGAACAGAGGTTTGAATGGGACTCTTGGCTCTGACTTTCCAGACTATTAGAACTTCAGCACTTAGCAAAAATGGTTATTTTTATCACACAATTTATGCTTCAAAAACATTTTCATTTAGAAAATTTAAAAATTTCTTTACAACCAGCCTTATATTTCTGCACATAGCCACTTTTGTTACTGCAAATACATTTACTTCAGAATAACTTGAAGGTTGTTAGAAAATGGAATGGAAAGTTCAGTGTAAGCTTACACTATGGCATAACTGCTTAGGAACAATTCGTGTGTGCCATTCAGAAGAAAGAAAATACTAACTTCAGCCACTCCCTTCGAATAAGAGATATATAATAGAGTAAGCTTTCTTTTCCTTGATCCATCAGATCTGCTTAAATTTCACATATAATCAACTATAAAACTATTCTATCCTTGTAATTTGCTCCTCAAAGCTTTGATAATTAAAACTCCAGTGAAAAGAAAATGAAAGTTCATGTTTCCTGATGGATTAACTATTACAGTAGTGACACAGGGTGAGACTGAATCTGCCTATAATGAGAATTAGTTCTTATGCACAGAAGTCCAGAGAAAAATCCTGCCTGCCAGCACTTCAGGACTGACTAACCCTGCAGGTGCTTACACACATTAAGATTTCCATATCCAGCCCAAAAGTGTCTGTGGGCTTCACTTGTTCATACAGCCCTGAATTGCCCCTTCTAGGGAAACAGGTGTCTATGTCCCTAGTGCACCGATAGCTTCAATAGCAATGCACCCGAACTATGCCAACTCTCCTGGGGAAGTGGAGAAAATTAGGCAAGCGCTGACTGGTTCTACCAAATCCCATGGCTATGTTTGTAGTGCTGCCCTGCTTTGGCTCTACAGTCCAGCATTTATAGCTTTCAGCCAGAAGGAAACCAGAAACCTGCCCTTCTCCCCAGCAGCAGAACCCGAGGACTACACCATGCAGCACGCTGGAGAACACCACGTTCCCGCTCTCAGACTGCTCTTGAAACTGATCACTATGTAGCCAGGAATAAAAAAAAAACCTCAGTCAAGGAGACAAATGAAAATCAGGCAGAAGGAGGATTCAGGGTATTTGGTTGGGAAGAACAGAAGACAAAGATCTAGAATATGTCCAAAGTTAAAATTGCATAATTCCAGATCATCTCACTCAGCTATAGCCTCCTTCCAAACAGAAGGTAACGGCAACAGCAGCAGGTGCTAGCACCTGTAAAGGTTCACCTTTACAGACACAGTCTCATTTTCTCTTGTTCCTTCTGTGGTGCCCAGTACCATGGAATCCAAAATTTTCAGATGGACATTCACGTTTCTATATATAAAGAAAAATCTCTGCAGCCCTGTAAGGTGTCGCTGTGTAGAGAGATGCTGACATGCGGCAAGAGAAGTAATCCGAATTTAACAGCAAAGACTGCTTCAGCCCAACCTCAAATCTCCTGCAAAACTTCTAACTAGCATCTCAGATGGTTCTGCAAGCCAGAGCCAAAGGCCACTGAAATAAATGCAAGTTTCTCACTGGTTTTAGTACTGACAGGCTGTTGAAACCAGGGTTTGGGTTTTTTTTAATCTTTTCAGTAGCAATTATAAAGACTGAAGTGATGCTATACTGAACACTTTTGATCACTTCTAAAAACAAAAATTACCTTTCAAAAAGGTCATAGGTATATCCCCTATATGCAGAGGAACTGTTTTGTAAATTAAAAATGCATGTTCATCACGTAAGCCACGGAATGAGATGTATCTCAGCACCTCAGAGCTGAATGCTACCGTTGTAAGCATGTGGCTGTCAGGCCTCGGTTGTGCTCTTGGTCTCAATTTGATGTTTCTCTTCAAGTCCCACCTCCTTGAGTCATATGACATGCATGGACCTTCTATTAAAAAAATATTCTGAACACATTTTTTGAAAGATGCCCACAATTTAAATAAACACACCAAAAAAAGCTTTTAAAAAAGTCTCTGGAAGTTGTGTTTAAAAAAAAATCATTAAAATAATAATAATAAAAAAATCCTGGTTTTTTTAATGCCTGATGTTGGCAAGACTGTAAAGAGTCTTAAAAAAAAAAATTGCTTTTTTTATACACTCTTGCTATTCTACTCAGGTTCTTGTAATTTTGTTTTAGTCTAGTTTGCCTAAATTTAACCAGCTTTTATATTTAAAAGGAATCATATGCCCACTGGGATTTTCTAGTATCAAAATACTTCAGGTGTCAAAATTCAGTAAAGTAAACATGACTTACACAAGACGAATTCATTTACTTAGATTTTTAAAACCAGATCATTTATTCAAAGGTCCCAGAAGACCTGAGCATACATTAAAAAAATTAACAATAAGCTTAAACATGGAGATGCAAGACTATTTTGCAATTATAAGAGGGGAAGTTCGGTCAGTCCTACAACTTGGGCGGAAAAAAAAAAACCCAGATCACAATGTAGTCATCCCTGGACATTCCCAAATCGTTGAAACACAGGAGGAAAAAGGGCCTTTTCTAGATTAAACGAAGTCACATAATCCAGTGGCAGTAATAGGAGTCAATTCCAGATAAACAAGGGAGCTCCTAGTTTTAGATACTGGTATGCTGCTATTTATATTCACTTTATATAAATTAGGTACAGTATTTAACACTTATGTGAACTAAGTAAAAGTCTATAGCATGGAAATATAAATAAAAGGAGACAAGGACTGCACATAGGAATACCATAAAATCCTTGTAAGAGTGGAAGGGGGAGGGGGTGGTTTGAAGGTGCTTATATAGTCTATTAAATCTGACTACCTGATTCAAGAATGAAGAAATTTAAAAGTAATAAATTAATACTGGACATACAATACACTTTTCACAAAATTTAGTTCAGCCAAGAAAAGTGACACAAGGAAGTAAAAAACAATGACTAGATAACCTTGCCTACAGAAATAATCCATATAAACTATATACACGTAGATAATCTAAATACGCATACATAACCTAAAACTATAAAATTTACAACAGCTTGTCATGGATAGTGAAACTACTCTGAATATTTTGGACTTGTTGCAAGAGCAAGCAAGATAAAATGGCTGCTGAATAAGGCTTGTAGCATTCTGCCAGCTTGGACTAAGGAAATAATTTCAAGGGAAAATCTAGCTATGTTTGAAAACTGAGCACTGTCCCTGCTTAAAAAGGTAATAGATAAATTTCAATTTGTTCCACTTAAGCAGTTCCTGTCTTCAGAGTATCTTCAGCTTTTCCTAAGCTTAATTAATACAATTTAGTTTTATTCGATCTGAAGAACAGAGTGTATAATAATGGCAATTCCAATTTAATAATGTGTACGCTAAATTTGTACGTGCAAGAAGATTTAAGACTAAGCAGCAATGGAAAGCTTTTAAATCAGAAACAACGGGACATAAAGAATTTTTCCAGTTCTAGAAAATTGCTTCCTTCTTAGCGTTATATTCTACAGAAGACTGCTTGTTCCTAGGAGGAGAATAAATGGCTAAGCAATTGATGAAAGTGTTCCCGTACTGAACCACTCACACTGCAGATTCCAGATGCTCTACATTCTTGACATCAGAATGGAAAAATTTACTGTTAGTCTAGAGCAATTTAATATCACCATTCTTGTCATATCCTTCATAGCTTCATTATTAGGACAAGTCTGTGGAAGCTATAAACTAGTCCTAAATGATAAAAAATATGGTCTCTGCGTTCCATCACTCTTGCATATTACAAGAAAACACCAACTTTGTTTTGGTTAGCATAAGGAAAGAAATGGAGACAAATGGATGTGCATTTGCTTTCATATGTTAATTAATTTCCTGAATTAGCATTCTGAACAATGATGCCAGACTTTGAATCAAAAATTTTTACAGTAACTGAGGGATAATAAACACTAAAGAACATATATCTAAGCCCAGAACAACACTGTAAAATTTTATTGTCTTAATAAAATGGGACACACCAACCTTTAAATTTTCCACTTTGTCAAAGGTAAAATAATCAGCACCATTTGCTGCCATTTATAACATGCTGACATTTTTTCACATTTGAACTGTACTTTACAGTTCTATAAAGGCTCAGACAACACTTGCCTTACACAAAAGCAAACAGTATTGGAGCAGAAATGCTCATTCTGACATCCTTGCTGCTGCATAATAAAATCAGTCACTAACACCAAATATTGAAAATTATTTCGTTCTGAAGTTTGAGATCAGTATTTATGCACAGGTTCAAATAAAAACATATGCAGTACACACATGCATTAGGATAGACATACTGCACCGTCCTATCAGACTCCAGTTGTAAAAAGACCACTATGTGCTCAATTTTATGTGCTACAAATAGTTCTTTTTTTATGTTCTCTTAAGTAATTCCACTGAATATATGGGCTTCCTGACACTGCAAAAAGTTAAAGACTAACAATTTTTCTTTGCAGAACCAGAGTGATTAACTCATTCCAGCATGTACCTTTTTTAAATTTTGTAATTTAGTGTTTTAAAAAAAAGATTAATCTAATTTTCAAAGGTACAGAATACTGAGTAACTAGATAATCATGACATGCAAGTGATCAGCATCTTTGAAAAAAATGTTTTGATTTATTTTCAAATTAAAAAAAAGTAAAATGCTGAAATCTTTACGGATGGCACAGCAATAGAAATGTCAATGTTCTATTTTTTTTCCTAATGAAAACAAGGATTTTGCCCTAAGTGTCCTCAAAGAACAAGATTACATACTCATTAAGGGCAATACCGTCTTTAACTTCATAGTTGTACCTAATTTTTATTCCTCCAAGCTACAATAATTTGTTCACCCACCTTAAAACAACATTATGACAGAAAATGTTGAAAGCAAGCAATCATTTAAGCCCACCACTTTTAAAAATATTATTTCCTTCAAAATGGAAAAGTCTTTAGTTTTGGAACTTGGCTCCCAGAGCTAAAGAATCCGCAGTTGTTTGAAACAGTTATTGGTCTTTTAGGATTTGTCTCAACATGTGTATTTCAGATTTAGCATACCACATACCATTACGTTCTGATGCGAGTTAAATAGTTGATCCCTATTTGCATTCATACAGGGCAAGACTGTTGCTGCAGAGTTCTTGCTTGTACAGCTCATCAAAGCTGCTTCAAAATCGAAACTCCTCAAAATGTAGGTACTAGACACTGTGTCAACAAGGATACTTTGAAAGTTCATTAAACGTACTTTCATGAGTATTCAAAAGCTCTCCTATTATCTGCAAGAATAACACATAGATTAAACTGATTGAAAGTGACCTATCAAGGACAAATTAATAAGCAACTTGTGGAAAGCTCATACAAAGATCTGATGTTCATATTTTTTTCAGAAACTGTTGGCTCCTCCAATGAAGCCTGCATACTATGACACCTTGAATAACCTTGACTAATTGACTGGTCCTTTGTATAGACATCAGCTTGGTGAGTCTTTAGTATTTCTATCTAGATTTTCATCAACACTAGAGGAGGCAATAGCAAGTACCTGGCAGGCAGTCAGGAAAGAACTCATTCCAGCGCTAGGATGTCACTGGGCACGCTTGCCATGTTTAACTCTTCAGTCACAGTTTGCAAGGTTAAGAGACTTGGCACTGGGGAGGGGTGGCAAGGAATACTAAATGTGGCATTTTACATCTGCAAAAGGAGGACACTATCTCATTAAGAGACTGAATAAAGATTTCTAACAACAGAAGCCAAGACTATTTTCAACTCAGTTGTGCCTAAAACTACTGGAAACACCATTTGATTACCATGTATCTCAACCTTTCATATTGTGTTTAGAGAGCAGAAGAAAAAAGTCCTACAATCCTAGGCAGTACTGATGCCTAAAAACATGGCAGTATATTATTTCAGTGTTGTGATTCACTGTATGACTGAGTTTAAAGTTTAACACTCAAAAGAGGCTATGCCATTATATCAATCACTCGCATATGCATACAGACACATACACTTGATACACAAGTCTAGAGAGGTATATGGGAATATACAAAAGTTTAAAGAGTCAAGTACATCCTTGTCTTATCTGGAAAGTAAGTTTATTTCAAATAGTTCAATTTTCTAATTAAACTATTTCATAGTTTATCCCTAGGATTAATATGCTGCATTGAGGTGTTTTTTGGTTGGTTTTGGTTTGGTTTTGTTCTGGCTGGGTTTGGTTTTTTTATTTTTTTTAAAACCAATGTTTTACTTTAAAAGCAAAATCATACTTGAACCCCCGTGTTCCACAACAGGCAACTAACAGCTAACAGGGAAGCTTCTCACTACCTCTCAGTAGTACTAAATCTCCTTCAGATTAACAGCTTTAGTTTTATTAAATCAGCCAAAACTTGACGTGATGTTGGGCTGAGAAGCCACAGAACCTTTCATCTGACAGTAAACGCACACAATACGTACGCTCTGCCAGCTAACCTGGATGCTGGCACAGCTCAACTTGAGCAGTACAGCATGGCAGGCTGCTCTCGGCAAAGGATATCTGGCATCACTAGGAACTGTCAACCATTTGTGTCATTCCAGCTTTTGGTCCAACAAACACAGCTATACATTTAAGCTGCTGGTTAGAAACAATATAGGCTGTCGTACTTTCAAATTTACCACAAAACTACACATTGCTCACCAAAAAAAAAAATTGAGTAAAAATTGTTGCAGCTGCCAGACCATCTGAATTTAAATTTGTGTCCAAGAACTGTAACAGTTTTAAAGAGTTTACCATCAGTAAATATAATTGCACACATTTTCTGATTCCACACTGCTGAATCAGTCTAGCATAATATATTAACACAAAACAGTTTAGAGAAATTTCATTCTACTTTGAACAAGTTTTCCAACAGTCACCATAAATATGTTGATACCAAAATAAATACCCTTTCCAATACCAGCACGTTATATTTTTAAAAATTAAATCTGATAGCAATTAAAGCTAGCCATACATCTCATACTTTCCCAAATCTTTCATATTAACGTTAGCCTACAAGCCATTTAATGCCTCTGGCAGCTGGAGATGGGGAGAATTCAAGAATGCACGGTAAAATATTGGCTCTATTTTTTAATTTAGTATAAATTTTGCCTTGGCTAGTGTATCAGTTTTCATGAAAATCTAGCCATATCTGTGCATTTCAACATGGTGCGAAATTTAAGTAGCCTTGAAATCATGATGCAGCCAAAGGCATTTACATACTACACTTGTGGCGGCACACCTACGCCTGAGTCGTAAGCAACAGTGTGAAGCAGGCGAGCGAAGGCTTTCCCGTTGCTCTGTTTCCACCACAGCATGTCAGCGGGGAAGCAGAGGCAGTTTGGAGGAGGATTCAAACGCCCTGCAAGCCTTCGCCCTGGCAGCCTCTGATGGAAGAGCTACTCCCAGAAATCTTTCCTTCATCACTCTCCTAAATTCCCTTTCTCTTCATCTCATAACAATGAACCCAGATCTTTGGCCACCATTTTATGTTATGACATTTCTTAAACAGTCTGTAAAAATAGAACTCCCTGATTTCTGTCTCCCTCCTCATTCTGAAAACTGGTTTAAAAGGCTAAAATCTTTAGCCATTTCATTTAGTCCTTCTTCCCCTACAGATGTTTCTGATGTCCCCCTCTCAGCTCAGCCAACTACTCAGCTTTTTCTTCATGTTATTAGTGCTTCTTTTTTTTCTCTCCACCTTTTTATCCTTTTCATTATCAAGTATTCTTAGAAAAGATTATGTTAAAACTGGCAAGCTGATTAAAATGCATTAGTAATAAATAAAGGGAAGACATCTATATGAAAACGGTAAAAGCAAGGATAGCATCTTTCAGTGTTCAGATGACTGCAAAATCTCTTTGAACTCTGCATTGCTTGCAGTGCTCTCACTTCACTGGGAGGTAATCCATATGGACTATGGAGCTATCATATTAACATAATATTCTAGCAAAATATTTGTACCAGTATTCAGTACATCCACATCAACAGCATGCAGCTTCAGAGATCGAGATAATTCTTAAAGAATCACAGAATACACTACTAAAAATGCAGTTTGGAAAAATACCCAACATTTAGAACAAATTTCATATCTTTATTTTGTATTATTACAAAACAGAGAAGAAAACACCAAATCTGGGAATATTTTAAAGGTCACGTGAACTTACAATTTGGTTAAGTAACAAATGTGTTGGGTTTTCTTAATTTAAAAAAGACTAACATGTATTCAGTTTTACAGGCTTGTAATACTGAAAAAACTCCACTATCTGGCACAGCATTAGCTCCCATATGTACTCAGGAAGAAACTAATGTAAGCCCTGCACATTTTTTCTTTCGATAATTTACAATATTCAAATTCAAGAACTGCTTCTGACTTTCATTATATTTAAACAAATCTCAAACAGTTTTACTTGGTGGCCAAACTTGGCCCATAAATGTGATTTTCCCGCTGACAATACATGAATCAAAAACACAAAGTCTGCTTTGCACATTTGTGCACTAGTTTTTAAGGACAAACAAAAAAGCATTTTTAAACTCGTCAGCTGAGCAAGCTTGATACAGGGTTGAGAGGAAAGAAATCTGTAACAATTTTACGATGTTTTTCACACTAAAACAACACTTAAAGCATATGATGTCATCTTGGCTCCTCCAGAGTCAGCAACAAAGCTGCCATCAACTACTGTGAAGCCAGGACTGCAAATTTAAATCTTCCTAAATATATCAGATAGGTGAATGCCAGATCTTGCAGGTTTGCTTTACCTGCAAAAGTGCAAGTCGTCTTGCTCAGTCTTCAAACTCCATTTGATGGGCTTGCACACAGAGTTCAAGCAGACTTTTGCAACACAGAAAATATTTAAAGCTTCAGATGCAGCCTCAGGCAGGAGCTCAGCCTTCCATTCAAGATGGTTGCGTTAAGATAACTTTGACCTGACACTGACAGGACTATAAACCTTAAGGGAGGAGCAGGATCACGCACATGTTATAAACAACAAGTAATTTTTAAAATTATTATTACTATTATTATATAAGAATAGGGTTTCTATATGGCTAATGGAGAGTAGAAGAGAAAGAAGCATGTGCACTCACAAGCCTCTCTCCTCTGTCTTAAAGTTAAGAAGCCAGATCAGACTGGTAAGGTACAAGATTAATTTCAAAGTCGCTTGATGAATCTAAATTAATTAAAACAAATGTTTTAAACAAAAGATTGCAAATATTGTAGCCATGCTTTTGTTTTATCATAGTTTAAAGTCTGGTAAATGCCTCTGAAAACAGATTTAAGAGGCATGGTTTGTGTTCAGAAGAATACACAGGTTAAAACATGGTATAACAAAAGCATGTGTAAGTGTATGAAGGAAGCAGCTGCCAAGACATGGTGACATCCCTAATAAAGTCTGCTGACAAAGTAAAAGCAATGTAAAATTAACAGAAGTAGGTCAACATTTAGTCTGATCAAATGTGACCCATCATGAACGCTATCCTGCTTTTGACAGTGGTCTGATCCCTACACTATATTAAAAAAAAAACCAAAACAAAAACAAACAAAAAACATCAATGCTTCCATATTAGTGTCCGAGTTTCCAACAGTCTATGACTTGGCAACTGTCTGATATTACAGATGATGCATTTCTATTTACTAGTCCTCAATGAATTCTTTCACTCATTTTTAAATCCGGGTTTACTTTTACTTCACCAGGATATAACAGACACAAAAATAAGTGAGGTTGGGGTTTTGTTTGAATGCGTTAATAAAACAGAGCCTTAGCAGACAGACTAAATGAAGTTGCATCCCTACCCTAAAAGTGCAGTTTTGTTAGGTCCCCACTAAGTGACTTGCTAACTCCACAGTGTCCCAGATAGTCCTCTCATGGACTAGAGCAGTTTCAACTCATTAGATGTCACAACAGCAGTTTAAGCAGGCAGGACGAGAAGAAAACTGGTCTACCCACCAAGGAACAACAGAGTTAAGAAAATCCAAAATTTGTTGTGTTTCTCTTTTTTTAATCTAAGAGTGAGAGTAACAGCAGAAAAAAAAAGGGCTCTGATTAGAAACCACCTGTATTATATCCAGCACAGAAAGTACAGTTTGATGTAATCATTCAAAAACTACTTAAATACCTATCATGCCCATCAGGAAATACCATACAGAAAGTGGAAGAAAATAAGTAATTCTCTTTTCCCTCCAAATGCAAATTTTTATTTAAAGAAACAATTTACAACTTGCAGTGGAAAACAAATTGGATTTAACAAGCAGTATTATTTAACAGCAAGATATTAATGGTGCATATCATATTTTACTATAGATTTCCTGGGAGAATGGAGATAGCTGAGCTTTATCACACACCATAATTATTAAAGGTGTATTTGGAGCATCATATGCATTAAATAGCCCGGTAAAACATGTTTTTAGAGACATTTTAACACACACATGATTTTAAAATTAGGATTTTTCTTCCACTTTTTGGAGCCCTTTTCTTTCTTTATTCAGAAAGTATGTCCATGACTATTACTTTTGGACATATTAACATTCTTTAAACAATAAAACAAGCAAAATTGTCAGCATCAGGCACCAGTCAGCACACATCCCCCTGCTGTTCATCTCAACATGTTCTTGAGACTTCTGAAATGTCAGAATGCGTTTGGCCAAGTAACAATTAAAAAAAAAAATTTAAGGCGGGTTTTGGAAGGACACAAAAGGTTGCGTGATAAAGCAAGCAAAGATCCAGAGTGGAAAATCAGCCCATAGTAGACCCTGACAAATCTTCCAAAATTCAGCTTTAGCATACTAAACAGCTTCAACTACACTGATTTCCATGGGGGAAAGAGAAGAAAAGAAAGGTATGTAGAGGTAGGGTTTGGCAAGATGATAGTCAAGTCCCTTAAACACAGGAATAGGGAGACAAAAAAAAGGCAAATAAAAACGAACACAACTCTCCCTCCCCATGGTAATAAATAAATAAATAAACAAACAAACAAACAAACACACACCACCCCCTCCCAACTCTAAAGATTAATCTTTTCATTTAAGAGAAATTTTACATGGACCTGAGGTGTGGGAGAAAAAAAAAAAAATCACTGCACTGTACAGTCTATTTAAAATAAGAATCAAATGCAGTTCCTTATATATGTATTTTTTGGATTCCTGACTTGAAAATCTCCCTCTTCGTTTTCAAAATCCTGCTGTTAGTTCTTGTGCTTAAAACTATGCTTAGAATAGTGAGCACAGGGGGTGGAAAGCAGGGATCTTTGTATTGTAACCTCAGCTGGATCACCTATTTACCAAACACCCTCCAGCAAAAATACATACTATAGTTGTCCCTAAAACAGGGACAAAGATATTGTCAGACAGAGAGAATGTATGCATAACAGCAAGATGAGATTTAACCTTTGAATATAGCCTGATATTGCGACGAAGAAGGTGAAAGCTATGGAAAGCTACATATCTGCACTCCCACTGCCTGCAGTCAGTGATAGGAACTGGACTCTGATGTGGAAGGCAAGGGAAGGAAGAGAACTTGAGACAATATTTTTCTTCTCCTAATTTGTTAAAGAAGTGTCAAAACTAAAGACTCTGTGTTCAGAAATAGCTCCACTGATAACTGTAACTCACAGAGGGGATAGTCTAGACTGCTGCAAATATTAAGGCATGTATGATATCATCTTTCTTTTTTCCTCCTCCTTTTTCAAGTTAACATTGGAGGAACCATGCTCAGAGGTGAATCCAAATTCTTCAGATCCATATATAATATCTGTTTGGAGTTGTTCTTTTTTGGGGGTTGGGGATAGAGGGGAAGAAGGTGGTGGGACTTTTAAAAATTAATTTATTTTACTGTGGTGCCTCATATATCTAAATTAACTTCAGGGAGAAAAGGTTATGTTTAAAGTTTTAAAGTAAGCATCTGTTCAGACCATAATTAATTATCTTATTTGATGATTTCTTGAAATAAGAGACCGTAGACTTAACAAATAAGATCTGGAGGAAACATGCAGTCCTCCTTGGCCTGCGTACCTGTGTCACTTCCAGATCCAGTTGATAACGCTGGCATGATTTAGTCTGCAGAGTATCACGCAGGAACGTCAGACTAGCACTAAGCAGCCAGAAGGCAGAAGTTAATTTCAGTTTAACTGCTTGCAGCCGAGTTGTCTACAAAGATTTATGCTATCTCCCAGTTTCTCCTAGAAAGAACAGAAACAGAATTTTACAATTAAGAACATTGTTAAACTCTAAATTACTGCAGCTAGCCAAATCCAATCATTATCAAAAAACAAGCTTTTGATTTAAGACTCTCAAAACAAAGTGCTTTGCATTTATTTATGACTGTTAAGTTTTTTTCCCCAGGTGAAACAAATTTTGTTTTCTTCAGTCTAGCCTATAATCCTATTCTGCTGTAAAAATAATTTAACACATTTCTCTCATGTAAATTATACTCTAACTCTAGCGCGTCAGGTATTTTGGAAATAAAGTCTAGGGTTATTTTATTAAAACAGTGAATAATTTAAGTCACTCACATTTTGCTACTACTTATCCTAGAAAAAAAAAATTGCTTATTAGCATGGTAATTTATTCAGCGTTTCTACTTAACCTCCTTTCAATTGTTTTCAGTTCATTTAAGATCTGACATACAATTTTTATTTGTAATCTGGAAAGATAATCTAAATTTTAACTGAAGTTTTAAAAGGCAGGACTGGGGCAAACACTTCTCTAAGGTACACAGCAGTTTGATTTGTGGAGTTGATGGAGCCATTATCATGCAGACCATGTAAGGAATTTTCTGTAATTCATTACTACAAAGTCAGTATTTTTTTAAGACATTTTTTAATAATTGCACAGGCCTGCTTATACTAAATTTTGGGTCGGTCTTTTAACCAGTTCTTGAGGAAAATTCAGAGCAAATGTAACAAAAGTAAAAACCAATTTCAAATATAAGTGAACGTATTTAACTTCAGGTATATTAAAATATGAAACTGGAACACAAACTTGTGAGAAGAAATTCAGAGTTAAGACTACAAACGTTTACTAATAGCAGGGCAGGGGCTGATGTGTGAGAAGGAAGGGAGAGGGGGAAGTAGAAGCTAACAGAAAACAACGGTTTTCTCCAGATCTCAGTAAACAAAAAGGATCCTTGAAGAAAGAAAGCAGCATAGTTCTGCTTTAGCATAACAAAATAAACAAATAGAAGAACATTTTGCTGTTGCTGGTTTGGTTTTTGTTGTGTTGGTTTTTTTTTTTTTAAACACATTCATATTAATCAGAATGACTTTTGAAGTCATCTTGGCTCTGAAAGTGCATATTTTGGACACATTTGTACTTGGCAACAGTCTTGTGGAAGAGTAATGTACAGGTGCTGTAAACACTGTATGCTGTTCAAAATTTTGTTTTTCACCAAAAAAAAAAAAATCCCCACATTGCTAAAAGTATTGCAACATATTAAGGGCCATCCACAAGATTTTGTTTCGTAAGTTTTAAATCAATTATTAGATAAGCTAATTGTTAACTCATCTCTAGGCATAAGTCTATAGTTTAAATAGTCTGGCAACTTTTTAAAGTTCTTTTTTTTTTCTCCCCTAAGCGTTTACCCAAAGAAAGATTTTTGCATGTCAGCTTTCAAACTTCAGTGAATCTCGTGTGGGGGTTTTTTTGTTTTTGTTTTGGTGGGGGTTTTTTTTGTTTTTTGTTTTTTTAAGAAGGCAAACAGCAGAAGTTACAGCCCTGGATAACTTCTTCTAGGATGAAAAGGACCAAATAAAACTTAAAACCCTATCTATTAAGCTTGTTTTAGAGTTTGGGGGTTTTTTTTAGTTATAAAAGTTTGTGGTGAAGAAAAAAAAGTAAGTTTTCACTAAAAAAGCATCAGCTTCCAAAAAACATTTTGACATTCATCAAATCAACACACAGTTCATTAACTTAAAATTTAAAGCAGAGATAAGGAAGTTAAGTATTTCAGAGTGAAAGCTCATCTTATGATGACAAAGTTGTAAAACATCTATATGCAAAGCTAGCCAGGGTGCAGTTTAAAAGGGGAAAAAAAAAAAAAAAAAAACAAACCCAAAAAACGCATCATAGCCAAGGACACACTGTACCAATTAAGAAGGAACATATTCACTTTGCATTAATTCTGCTTGTTTTCTTTTTAACACATACAAGCACCATAAAGGAGAAGTCATGTTCTAAGCTCACTTACAGTCCCCAGCGTGAGCACACCACTACAGCTGTACGAAGGATGAAGGCATTTTTATTTTTCACACGTGTAAGAAACTGGTTAAAACAAAATTATTTACTATCGATGGAACATCTTTGATTTATATGCAGCTTAAAGTACTTTCATCTATTAAAATAAAAAAACCCCAAAACAACCAACCCAAACATGCAAGGCATTCTCATTAGGATAATAATGCACTCATAGTTGCATTATTATCAATCAGAAATTCAGGTTCCTTAAAGAAGTTCACTGCAAAACGCGGAAAGTCTTGTTGATCTACATACATGTCATGTACTTAAACTCGACCAGTTTCTTTATTTTTCTTTATTTCATGGTAAATCATTCAATAAGAAAAAAATTCAAGCTCCTTATTATTTAAGAAACTTATACACGGCATAAAGTTATTCCCCCCAGATCCTAAATATATATTAATGAAAAATAAATGACCTGATGAAATCCTTACCAGTAAAATGCTTAATATTTTGCTGGAATGGAACGGGGATTTTTTTTTTTTTCCTAACTTGCAAATTAAGCTACATTTTTGCAGTGATGATGTTATTTTCTTTGGCTCGCTTTAGTTAAAATGCTTTGGAAGTTTTTGCCGGAGCCCAGCCATAGGCATTGCTGCCTGCTGTATGGAATCGATTTGCTGCAACACAGAAATACCAGCTGTTACAGTATGTCCTGAGAGGGATTACCGAATATTCTTAAATTGAAGTTCAATCCATCTTTCCATAAAAACGAGAAACCAATGCCAGGAACGTAACAGCAGTATCAAGTGCACCTGAGGCATTTACAATACCCGGCAGGACTGTTACAACCAGCCTTTAAAAAGGGCTTATTTTTGAAATTTCATTATTCCAGTTGTACCTTGCTTCTATATATCACACTGTATCGGGTTTTGCTGGCACCCACCATGTGGAAACAGGGAAAGCCGCGCAGCCCCGGGCCACGCCGCGGAGTTTCCAGCCGGCCCCGAGCGCCCCGCGCCGCTCCCGCGCTGCGCCTGACACCTAGCGGCCGCGCGGGCGCCGCGCCGCGCCTCGCCTCGCCTCGCCTCGCCTCAGCAGGGCCGAACCTGCCCCCCGCGCCTCACAGGCCTCGCAAGCCCCGGAAAGGAGCTCCTCGAGAGGCACGAACGCCCTTTAACCACTTCTGCTTTTAGTCGCGTAAATATGAAATTGAATAGCTAACTAAAACTTCATAGTAAATTACATAATTTTAATTCTCTCTTCCTGTATTTACTTGCATAATGAAAGACGTTTCTATTTCTAGGGCTTTCCGGTTGAACGACAGATACAAAAAAAATAAAACTAGATGTCTGTAGGAGGAACAGAAATGCCTCCCCGCCCTTCGATGGCTCCTGCACACTATACAAGCACATTCACCAAGCCAGACGCAGTTCTAGTTAGCTTCACCGCCAAGTTCATTAAGGTGACATAACTCATTGGGGTGCCAAATCCCCCAGTTATAAATAGCCAGGAGCGGGGCAGAAGCCTCCTGGGAACAACTTCCAAAACTGCAAAATCCTAGAATTACAGCTCTCCAAGGGAACTGTTTTTCTGCATATCCCACAAATAAGCCAGGCCCCTTACCAAGGGAGGAAGGGATAAATCTTGCTCCCTGTCACCTGTGTTGTCAATACAGGAGGACCAGTAACAATGGACAGAAGCAGTCAGGTAAAACAAGAGGGTGGGAGGCAGTCGAGGAGTGCCAAGATGAACAGCCTTCGCATAATTTTAGCTTTAGTAGCTTCTTTCTAGCATCCTCTATTGCTTTTGAATGGAAGTGACTCCGTTTAGTCATGCATACATTTTATTTTAGTCAAGTTCATTTTTCTACAAAAGATGAGGTAGGAAAACCGATTCAAATTTGTCTTCATGGCAAGCATCATGCATTTGGAGACAGCATGCATGAAGTCTTGGTTCTACCTTTGACTTCCCACCCAAACCTCAATAAACTGCATAACAGTTATTTCTGAAAGGTTATTTTACAAGTTACTTAATATTTTTGGCACTTTCATGAATATAAATTGATTTTCTTCACATTTAAAAAGCAGGCTGAAGACTTTTGACTGATTTAAAACAGGTAAAAACATAAAAAGTATGAACCTAGCAATGTTACAAATGGGGGGACGATGACGACACATAAAACCAGGTTGTTTGATACAAGAAACACTCAACCTGTTTTTCTAAAGGATGCTACGGTTATGAAGACCGTAACCTTGATTTCCAAAACTAAATCAGCATGCCTGCAAATGGTATTTGAACTACCAGATAGAGATTTCATGTGGAGACAGGAAATTTGACAGCCATTCAGTCTTGTATTCATCATGAGGCCTCAAGTAATTGAACGACTAGGGACATGTATACAAGTCTCCAAAACCTAGTCAGCACAGGAAATTGCCAAAGGAGGTTTTCTAGACTGGGAGAAGTAAATCTGTTTTGGTAGACAAAATCTGAATTGAAAACGGTGGTCTACTCTCTTGGAAGTTGTAATGTAATGAGATCTATTGAATCCTTAATCTCTTCTAAGGACGTTTCCACCTCCTCAATCACAGGGTCTCCGACAGGCTACTGGAACCTGCTGGCAGTTCCTGATGGGCTTCCAAAGCTGGTCAGCCACGCTTGTAGGCGGTACATGCACATTGTCCACAGGAACCCACAAAAAATCTTAAACTGGAATTACTGCATAGAGGACATGACACACAAACGTGATGGAACTTCAGAGGCACTGCAGAAGCAAGAAGCTGCCTCTTACTCACTCAGCTGTAGGTATAATGGAAACGAAAAGAGTGGAAAAAAACTCTGGGTATGGAGTCCAATAAAAAAAATAGGAGTATCTACGGCAGCTACCAAATGTCAGAGAACATGGACTGTCCCAAACTGAAAAGGATAACAGCTGCCTTGACTGACTTTTTCCTCATCTTGCCATCATATCAAACTTCAGCCATCAGAAGAATTTAAGGCTTCTGCATAATGTTTTTCTGTATAATGTTCTATCAGTGTTCTCCATTTTGTTTAGTTTATGTATAGCTTACACCACAGGGATGTTAGAAACAACCACACTTTGTTAAAAGGCTTTGAGAATAGCAGCTGTGAATTTAGACCTGCTTAAGCATCCATTGAGAATGTAAAACTGCTTGACTTTCAACATGCATTTGTGGGGACATCTTTAATAAATATTTAGTTTGGAAAAGCCATACCACTGAACTCATTATATCTTGTAGTGTGCCATGCACTTGCATGGCTCAAATTTAACTGTGAAGCCCCAAAGACTCAGAAAAAGAGATGTCTCTGGTTTCTTCTACTTACAGGAAAATTTTTACAAATGGACAAAAAAATGATGATCTAAATGATAAAACCTACAACTACTATTAAAAAAGAGTACTGAAGAAGTCATGTGCTGAAAAACATTAAGACATTAGAGATGGATCCTGGTTATTTCCGAGCGTGCTCACGTTTCGCTGTAACGAACAGTTTGACCAACACCAGAACAAAGCAAGGCTGATTTCCAGTGGCCTTCCTGACTGTGGTGTCTACACTACATGGTTGGGCCTTTACAATTTTATTCTCTTCCTCTTCAAGGACGAGCTCCTGCTAGACCCTTCCGTCACTGGGTCATTAACAGAAGACACACAACTCCAATCACTACCTCACCACCCATTTCCAAAAACATGCTAGAAACTCATATATTGAGACCTTTTCTCTTCTGTCATGTTTGACTGAATTTGTTCAAAGGGCTCAGAAGACAGGCAGGAGAGGGAAAAGAGAGCACAGCATAAGATTTGCTTCCTTCACCACTTCAGCAATAAATAGGTTCCTCCTCCTGAAGAGCTTAATCCTGCATCAACTGAAAAAAATCTCACTAGACACACTACCTAGACACTCCAATAGCAACACTGAAATTGGTATCCCAATTTTCTTCTTCCAGACTGTTTTCCGCTATGATATTCCTTCACCCAGATGGGGACCATAACACAAAACCTGTTTATCTAGATACCACCTTTATCTGAATCCTCTCTAAATACAACCACGAAGTACATTCTTTCAATAATGAGTCAATCTAACAGAGAACAAAAAATACAAATAAAATATAGACTCTATTAAAATATAAAATATATTGTAGGTAATACTTATTAATGTATATATTAATTATAATCTATTGTACATTAAAAGTTTTAGATCCTTGCTGCCTTAAAACATAGCCATGCTACAAGTGAAATATGTTCAATAAGCAGCAACATTGCAACAGCGGCAAGACTGTTTGCAACCTGCACCTTGCCTCTCTTTAACACAAAAATCCCTACATGAGCTCTGTCCAGACTCAGATTTTAAATGTCAGTCTTGGAATTGAGCACATTCCTTTAAATGCATGAAAACATTCCTTTAAATACATACACTAAAGCTACCAGTTTAATTTAAAACAGCATCACTGTAGTCGATGTCAGATACCCTCAGACAGATCCAATTTTCTGCAAATAAAATGTACCAACTGACAGAATAATATTAGTTTAATAAACTAGTTTAATAAAGCTGTTCATTATGTGACCTAAACTATGTCTCAGATCAAAGGTTGCTCTTTCGGTTTGAGTTACTGGTTTGGGCACACTTTTAACACTTTTCCCCTAGCTGCAAACCATTCCTTTTCTTGGAAAATACCTGTCAGCAGGTACCACAGCCTCTCCATTAATAACCTGCACAAACAGTTTTGTTCTGGCATGGTTTCTTGACAGTCTGTTTGAAAAAAGTAACTAAAGTAAATGATAAACTTTACTGTTTCCCCAAAATACTGAAAAAATTGACAACTTTTAACATTTTCTATAAATGAGAAAGGTCAGCAAAACCTGCTCCAATGAGTCATCTGATAACCTCAACGCCGCCTAACAATTACACATGCTTTGCACCAAAGGGCTCTGCAGCTCCAGTTTTAGAAATATACTCCATATTTTAGTGTTATAATGCAGTTTGATCCCTCATCTACAAAAGCTGACAGAAAATCTCTGATAGAAATAAACCCAGGATTAAGGCCATGCTTAATAAAATCGTAAATATTTAATTGATTAATTTAAATAGTTTAGTCAAGTATTTGTGTCAACAGCATAATTTACTTTAGTCCTGTGGCTCAACAAAACATGCATGTACCAATTCTGAGGTCTGTTAAATAGCCATGTCCAAAAATCATCCTCAGAAATACATATTCAAATACTATTATTTCAAAGTCAGAAACATCCCCCAGAATGTTAGAATGTTATTTCAGACTCAAAATTTTATACACCTCTAGAGGCAAATAAGGCACAGATGTTTTACAGTGCTTCCACATTTTATTACAGAAGACAGAAGTTTTGACCACCCTTTCTCTTTCAGATTAACTAATCTTCTGAACACTTCTCCTTTGTGCAGCATAACTTTCCATAACCCACTTGGGTCAAAGTGTGATGATTTATGTTTTTGATGGAGAAGATGGGTAAAGGGAAAAGATGAATGAATAATTAAACAGTATGTATTCTTTTTTTCCGAGAAAAAAAGGCAGAATAAACGCCACTTTCTTAACATATGTTTTTATAAAAAAAACCCTCACTACAATAATTTTCATTTTAATCAGTTTCGGGTTGCTTTCTTTAATGTGAGGTTTTAAAATTTAATATGAGCAATCTGAAAAGTATATGCCTTTAGCTCAATTTTGGAAAAAGTTTTGATTTATTAAGTGGTAATTTATTAGTTGCATCTTGAGTGCAAGTAACAAAAAACTTCCTTACATGTACATGTGCACAGTAAAAACAAAGTACCACACATGGACAGAAAGCTAGTCAGAGGAAATATGTGTGTTTGATTTCCAGAAGTTTACAAACTTTGCAAGCCAAATTTCTCTGGGATGCTAACTTTGTAGAAGAGAACAAAGGTGAAGCTGAATAGCCAGGCAGTGACACGTTCCAGAGCCTCTGCACTGCTGGTACATCAAGCACACCAGAAACTCCCTGCAGTTTTCTGTTCCTCCCTGTTAGGTCCCTGTGGCCATTCTTCATGCTTGAATTCTCTGATTCCATCTAACTCCCAAGTGCCACCACAAAGCTCTCCTCGTGCCTCGCACCCTCCCCTCCTCCTCTTCCTCCTCGGCAAGCTCTGGGAGCACCATTGCATCCAGCCTGCTGTGTGATTTGTCACCCAGGGCACGCTTCCTTCCAGTTTTATTTTCATTATCTTCATTTTCTCCATACCCTTCTTTCTAGGAGTGAAGCTCTCCCCTCTCAGACCTTGCTGTCCCAATTCCACCTTGCAGTTTCTTGCTTCACATCTATATCCATCTTACCCTCTCCCTGGGTGACACTGCTATGTCCTCACTATTCTTGTCATGAATTCATGATCCTCCACTAACAAAACTTGCTTTCACCCCTCTCTTTACAAACACTCCCACCTCCTGACACTTTGCTTTTACTTCCCTTACAGTTTTCGCTTTCTCCTGTCTCCATTTCCACTCCTGTCCCACCACTGCTGCAGCCCTAATGACCCTCTCTATTTTTCACACCATTGCTTTCCAAACCTAGATTCACTTTCCAAATCTATTCTTGACCAACAAATCCTCGCTTTACTACTCTCCAAATATCTCCTTTAATGCTTTTCCCTTTCTTCTAGAACAGGGATTAGTCTAGTTCACAGAGGCAAGAAACCTTAAGTTTATGACACATGTAAGCAGTCGCAGATAGGAACAGATCAGATGGGGAGATTTTTCTGCCTGCAGCTCTGTACTGTCTCCAGGCTGGAACCACCCTCAGAGCAGGACTTTCCTGTGTTCTGAGTTACATGTAATCAACGCTCAGTAACATCTGGAATACTCCCTAAAAATTTTGGAACCAATCATATATATAGTTTCCAAAGTTATGCATAATAATTCAAAAGAGATTCGGTTAGTATTCATCTTTACTGCAACACTTTAAGCTTGATTTGCTCCATGAGTACAGTCACTCTGCACATTTTAGTTATGTATGAATTTAGTTAGCAGAAAATAGATCAATTAGAAATAATTGTAAGTTTTGTCTTGCCAACCTATATAGCCTACGTTACATTCCCACTGCAATCAGAGTGCCAGCCTCTGAGACTCAAGCTGTATTTTCAAGTTTAAAAGCCACTTAATTCAAATCTGAGATACTGATGGATGAAGAAGAGTCAGATTCAAGGCAAGGGGTAAACTGTATGTCAAGTTCACACTGCAGTGAAGACAAGCTCTCAGATTTCACTTCATTTGGCCAAAAAAAATCATATTCAATCTTTATGAAAAAAATAATTTAAAATTATAAAAGGTCAATAAACACAAATGGTTAACTTGGCAGTGCTACCTACATGAAGAATTTTTTCTGTTTTTCTTGTTCAATTCACAGCTTAATACATTACTTTATGTCTTAATGTATACCAGGAAAACACAGGATATGCAAAGAGTCCAAGTTGTCCAAGTTAATGTTGCTGTTGGAAACTTAATGTTTGCATTTCCTGGATTTTGCAATTTTAACTAGGTGAACAATACTGCATTGATTCTATTTTGGCATTTGCTACAAATAAAGTATTTTTTCTTATTTTGTCTGAAACTGTATAAATCAGAGCTAAGCGGTTTGATAGTGAACCTTTGACATTTTTTGTTATTCATAGTGGCCTCTCCAACTACATATCTTGCAGTTTATTAGTCAATGACAAAGGTGATGCTATACAAATCAGTAAGCATACCTGCTCCAGCAAGTGTAGCTAAATAGAAGCATAGAAACATTTAAAAAAACCTGATGCTTTGTAAATTAAAATACTGTGCATACAGAATTTTGATGAAGGAATGGAAAAATATTCTACAGTAAAAATGTTTCTTTGAGATGGTGGTATTGAAGATTCCCTAATAGCACCAGAGAACTTAAAACAGGAACATTCACTGTTTATGTGCATGTTGTATACTCCCTTACGCTCCTGTGAGAAGGTGTAACCAGAGGCAGTTCAATCTTCCCTCTGAGTTCAAAAGCTAAAATACTTAGGAAGTCCAAAAGATAGAGGGATGGCAGGTAACTGAATTCAGCTAAGTGCAGCTACTTGAGGAACCACATATATTGTACAAAAATTATAGTCACTGCAAAGTAATTGGTCTATTCATGTGTGCTCATATTGATGTGTGCTCCTTGCATTATTAGTACCACTGAAATGGTAAGATAAGGAACAGAACAGTGGCTAGGGCTCATCTGGCAGCTCCTATTTTGACAGATGATTTAAAGGCACAACACAGAGAGGTCAGTTGAATACTTTTTTTTTTTTAATCATCCTGCATTCTCAGAATTAGGAAATTCACTGGTTCCCCCCCCCCTCCAACAGCTAAGGCAAGAGATCTGGCCCCAGTGCTACCTTTTCCAGTCAGGTTCCTACCCTTGGGAATGATGTTCCATGAAAGACTCAGGTGCTGCCCTACCAAATTAAAATATCTACAGAACTATAACATTTTCCTGAGGGTTTGCAACATTGAAGAGGCTATGAAAGACTGACTGAATAAACAAAACAGCAAGGAAGCCTCCTCTCTCCTACCGCTCCCTAGATGGATGGGAAGGGAGGGGAGGAAAGGGGTCACAATAAACACATCAACTGTAAAGTCCTTTCAAAGTTCTTAAAAGACCCCAGTTCCCCTTTCTAAACGTATGATGATTTATAGGGCTTTGTACCAAGTCACCATCAAGGACTCACATTACTATTAACAGATGTGAAAAGCTCAGGTGGGACTTAAAACGAAGAGACATATTGGAATTGCAACTTACACCTACATTAACCATTGCTGTCATGACCATACCAGCAATACCACTTTGATGGAGAGGAAATCTGCTGTCTGTGATGGTACAGAGCAAGGCTACAGAAACATAGATACTGCACTCAGAGCAGAATCCAAATGGGCATCTGAGGGTCGAACGAAATTTTACCATGACTGCCAAGATACCAGAAAAACATTTCTGCATGTAAGTGTTCAAAATAAGATATTTTTTAATGTGATGAATTGAGAACATTACCATTAACTTTCAATTTAAAGCGCTCTAAGCCAGGAGAGGGAGCTCCTGCACTTTCCGAATAAGTCAACATGGATTTCATCTTGTCTTTGGTAATAAGAAAGCAGCAATCTTCATCTCGTGCCACACACAGGTCTGCATCTGGTTGCTTAAAAAGCAAATATACAGGAAGAATCTAATATGAAACTTTAAGATATATAATGCTCTAATTATATGTGAACGATATAGATTCAAAAAATCGTTTAAAGTTAGCTTTATTTCCCCTCCTCGTAAAAGTGATCATTTTCACATTACATAAACATAAAGCTGAAATAATTGTCTGCAAACTGTTTAATAAGTGAAATTACATGATCTATAAACAATGACACAACAGGTATGAAAACCCACTGAATTTCCTAACAGTGAAGTGGTGTTCTTCCTATCTTTAAGTTCAGTTGAACACATATCTTATCTAGAATTACAAGAAATAAGGAACTGGATTTTGATAATTTTAAGAAAGTTAGGAACGTGAAGAAGTGCAAATTAAAACAAATGTTTGCAATTTATTGCTGCAGAATATGGAAGTGTTGTATTTTGTCAATCAATCTTTTTATGAAGGTGGTTTTTAAAAATTTCAATCCAGAATATTTATTAATAAAGCACTTATTTTTCTGCTTTTCTAATGAAGATAAATGACAAGTATTTCACAGATTTTGTGGCCTGGTTCCTTACTACAAAGGCAATATTTACCCAAAATGAAAGTAGACCACAAAAAAGTCAAAGGGGACAAAACACAAGGTTTCATAGCGTGCTTCATCAGAACACATTCCTTATACCAGATTCATCCAGTTATACCAGTTACATTTTCTAGGTTAAGGGAAAAGTCATGGAATAAAATGGATTGGATATTTAAAAGATCTTGCTACAGTGAATTTCTAAGTCACTTCTCTTCAAAGTACACATACATAGTGAATTGCCTGGTTTGCAATTGAACTAGCACACCCTAATCTTGGAGATAACGTGTTCTCTTTCAGTGAAAATAAACTCATCCATGTGAGATTATTACATGTTCCTTTTTTTTGTAAAAACTGTTTACTGAAAATGGAATAAAACCCACTATAAATGTCCAAGACTGAGCCAGTCTTTACTTTTGTCTGTAACAGTCTAGTAAAAAAAGTCCAAGAAATTTGTTCCCATTGAAAGAAGTTAATCTGTGAAAACTTCTCACTAGAAAGCATATGCCAGTTTGAAGAGGAAAGATGTCTAAGATGTCAGATGCAATTTGTTGTGAATATAGGAAATCACATATTGCCATTTTCCAGTGGTTTGAGTTCCAGGTAAGCACTCCAGTTTCCCACTTCACATCCCCTTCTGCTATTTTGATCAAGATTCTCAACCTTCCAGGTTCCCAGACCAGCACTTTGGACCTTGATACATGGTTTCATTTTCCCAGGGGAAAAGTGACAACATTCTGGGTTTCTTCTCAAAGCAAATTTCTTCCGCTCCTTACTGATGACTGTATTAGCATTTCCCACACAACTCTCAGCTTAATCAGAAACATAAAACTTAGCATCATCATATTCCAGCAACCAATTAGCCATCTGGTCTATGTAACTTCTAATTTGACAATCTTCATATGAGTAGATTCTGCTGTATATCAATTCTGTTTTTAAGCTTTGTGCTTAAAAACAGAATTGATATGCAGCAGAATCTACTCATCAATGACAAAGTCAGTCTAAATGCAATAGTCTGTTCTACAAAATCTGGAAATTTGGCCTCATGATAGAGAATAATGATGCTCAGAATTTTCCCATTGCATCTGCTGTGACCTTCAAGTAGGGTGGTGAAGGAGGAGAGGAAGAAAAGCCATAAAGATAAAAAGCAGGGCAAAAGCAGCAGAAATACTTGCTCCCAAATTTCACACCACTGTCAGCTTTTACAGTATAGCAATATAATTATGTAGTCTAAATTTCATATAGTTTCATAACGACTCTTCTCTCACTCATCGGTAGGCTTCAGATTTGTGGAAAATATTACAGTATAACTATTTTTCATGGTATATTATTTGCCAAAATATCACTGTCACAGCTCATTTCAGGTATGGTGGTATGATTAAAGCATACTAAGAGGGTTTTGACATGTAACTTAATTTTCACGAATATTGTGATTGTTACTCATAACATTATAAACTAGTTTAAACAAACATTAGGACCTAGAAGTTAATTCCCTAAAAGTTATTAAGTGGATACCAAAAGATATTTCATCATTATGTAACCCACCAGTTTGAAACAAAACAAAACACCACCTTTCAACTAAAAGTAATATACCCATCATCAGCAAGGGAGTGGCAAGGAAATGGAAGTACAAAAGTACATAAGGACTCTGGAAGCATTTTTCAGTGCGGACTAAATTCTTGCATCCAACAGCTCAATGGAAAAAACAACCGAACACAGAGAATACAATGACAACACACATCTGGTAGTCTGTTAGGCAAATGGACTAATGAGTTTGATTAGTGCTGATCAGATAAAAGGTATATGTAGGATTTTTACTGGCTAACGTTTTGACCAAAACTTTAGAGATTTAAATTAATTTTTTCAAAGGGAAATTTCTCTTCATTTAAACGTCAAGCATAGGTTTTAAAAAAATCATGTTCTTTTGAAATAACTCAGTTTTAAATATGTTGTTACTCAAGACTTTCTTGAAGCCCAAGGCTGTACTTCTTCAAGGTCAGCTCCTCTGGTCATTGAAGTTTCTGCTACAATGCCATTGCCTCTGCCCTGCCCCTAGCTGAGAAAGTATGGCAGCAGAGAGGAAGAAAGAAAACTGTTTTCACACCATTTTCTAGTGTGAAAACAAGTAGGAGTAAGAGAGACTCATAATTTCTCAGCTTGTAGATACAATCGCAGCTTACTGAAGTAATAACTAAGTGCCACATCCCACTATTTCAAGTAGAGAATGTACACAAAAACGAACAGATAAATGATAATAACCAATTTCAAAAAAACAAAAAACCAAGGGTTAATCATACATGAAATGTACAGGTAAGTATATGTAAATAATCAAATAGTGCATTTTGAAGATCAGCAGAGTGTGCTTCTGTGTTGAATATATATCACACATGTTGACACAAAAGAGGATGAACAAGAGTTATTAATCTTCTCCCTCCTCTTCTGGCCACATGCAAAACCCCTTCAGGCCCTTATGAACTACAAACTACTGAAAAAAAATCAGAACTAGGAGTTCTAGCTTAGCAAGCAATGTAAAAAATACAGTGTTGATAGGTGATTATTCAAAAAACCTCTTGTGTACTGATATGCTCGAATAATATAGAATAACCACACTGGGCATGGCCCAGCCTCTAACCTCCCCACAGTCACAGGGAACAGTAACAACAGGGTTTGCAGAATATCTAACTCACTAAACACCCTGTGATAACTCTTGTCACTTTTAGTACAAAAACCGTAGTATCTACAGTATGTCAAAGATCAAAGTTATTAGTAACATCACGGGTGCTTGTGCAATAGTTACCAATGTGAAAAGGCACAGGTATTTGAAAAATATACCACTGCTGCATGAGGGGGAACTTAAAAAAAAGAGGAAAAATAAAAAAGCCTATAGAAATAACAAAGCCTTTAGTTGTAAATTTAACTCTGAATAAAAGAATAAAACACACCAACTAGGCACTCAGTAAGTTCTTCATAACCATCAAAAGCACCAAAACATGCTGTTCAACACTGGGGGGAGGAGATGGGTTGAGTTTGAGCTAGCCACCAACTCTTCTCCCTTTGCTATTGAGACCCAAGGAGTTTGACAACCCCCCAGCATCAGCTGGTCAGCTTGATTTCTGAAGCCAAACGCCAGTAATGACCAGCCCAACCACCATCTCTTGTACCTGACAACACCAGAAAGCAGTCACCCTGCTATTCGTAACCAGCCACTTCATGAAAGTGGCTTAGCAGGACACCGAAGGCCAGCAACAATTCTTCACCCTCTTCACTGAATCAAGGTAAGCAAGATCTGCCTGTGGTAAGCAGCTACACATATTTAATTGTTTTTGTCTCATCTTTCAACCCCAAATAAACCTACCCCTGCCTGTGGGTTTAAGACAATCTGCAAAACAAAGTCTTTATGTGTGCAAGAGAAGAGTATGAAGCTAATGGCGGGAAAAAAATTGTCCCGGCCCTCACTGAGAGCTAAAGGAAGCCCTGAAAACACAGTGCAAACAAGTATGATCAGTGAATTTGCTATAAGGTTACTTCCAAACTCTGCTAAAGACACCTGCAATATCCAATAGTCTCACCATAAAGTCTAGCTTGGAAGTAGAACATTGTTCCTCCTATAAAAATCTAGCAAGTACATCTTGAAACAACCTATGTTCTCTGTTAGCATTGGAGTTACCCCATATATCCAAGCCCGTATTTTACAGTCATAAGAAATCATTCTCCCTCCCTTCCCACTCCCCAAAATATACCCCATCTCACTCATTGTACAGGACAAATCACGCTCACTCAGTATTCACTTTGTCCTTACTGTCTGACGTATTTGCCTTATTTGCTGCAAACCCCCCCAAACACTGCTCTGAAGACAGGATGATCTTTTCCTTCTTCTGCATTTCCACGGCACCTGCTCAATATACCACAAGATATTGCAACATTATAGAAGTTAATTCTCACTTTAAAAACATAACTAAAAGTAAATGCATTTCAAAAGACACCTATTACTACAAATACCTAGTCATGGCCCAAACTGACAAAAAGGAAGAATCTATAAAAATATTCATACAATATAATTGTCTAAATTTCAAAGCCTAACAATACAATAAATTAAAATAGGCTCCAATGGACAGAGTTTTCTGGAGCATCACACTGGATTACTAACAGCCTTTTTACATATGCAGAGAATATTTCCTTGATTTTAAATCACTTAACCAGTTCAGTTCAATGACTAGCCTAAAATCCAAGTGACCAAATAGGAACTTCAACATGGGAATGCTTGTTTTCATTTTCCTGTATACAAATTAAAAAGTAAGCATGACAGGAAGATCTGCTTGTTCTACTCTCAAAAGATAGTAAATTGGATGTATTCTTTTAAATTATCATGGAGATTAGTATTTCACTTTTTTCATGAAACTATTTGCATATACACTAGATAAGTGTTCCCACAGGAATGCATACCAGAATTTTAGTTGAGATACAAAATTATTTATGACATTCTTTATACTTTGAATTCAGCAATGACTTACTGGCTACTTGCACAGAAATGAAGAGCAAAAACGTTATTATATTAAAAATGTAACAGTTTCCCATTATTCTTAGCAGTAAAAGGGCAAATAAAATTAGAATTTACTTGAAAACAAATTTCCAGATTCTTACATAAATTGTTGTCAAATCTGGTTATTACAAAACAATTTGGTTT